>NC_046611.1:1180304-1375304 GCF_900324465.2 Anabas testudineus
GTTCCTGTGTTTTCAACACATATTTTACCTCATCTGTTTTAACATAACAGTTTTCTCTCTTATTCTTTTCCCACAATTTACTAGTTTCTTAAATCTGATCATTCAGGGTCTAATGAAATCTGAGTTCTCAGTTTTTGTTCTGTTTTTTAAATCATTACATTTGAACATTACTAAACACTTTCGGGTTGTGAGAGTTTTTGAAACATAGATGACCTGAACTCTTTACTCTCCCCGAATGCCTCAAACACAAAGCTGTGGGCATTTGTGTTGCAGTACAGCCGTACTAACTAGTCATAATAACAACACATTAAAGTTTCCTCTGACTTTTAGGTGGGATCTGAGAGCGCTCAGGGGGCTCAGTCCAACCTGACGGAGCTCATCCTCAGTCGCCTCGCTGCCTCCTCCTCCAACCTCACCGCCTTTCAGCAGGCGGCACCGCTCTCCTTCATGATCAGTGCTGACATGGCACACGCCGTGCACCCCAACTACCAGTGAGTACCAACTCAGACACACGGCGCGTGCTGCTATAGAACCTGAAGATAGTTTGGATTCCTTCAGCTGAAGCTCTACGCACTCGAACCCCACGTTATTCATCAGCTGTGTATTTAGATCAGGACTGTTTGTGTTTTGTCAGCTTAGAAATATCGTCTTTGTTGATATCTGGGAGTTTGAAGATCAGATTAGGACCAGTTAATGCAGAAAATCAGGGAATTACTTTTTCTTTCTACTGTATTATACAAATAGAAGAAGTCTTGGTTCTGTTCATGTAGCAGTTTTCAAAACAGAACTCTTTTCCTACCAGGGAGAAGCATGAGGAGAACCACCGCCCGGCCTTCCACAAGGTCAGCACATGAATTGATGCTGTTAGGATGACTAACAGTAAGTTATGACACCTGGATCTGATTTGAATTAACTCCCGTTTTCCCCCAGGGCCCAGTGATCAAGTTCAACAGTAACCAGCGCTACGCCACCACAGCCGTCACTGCCTCCGTCGTTAGAGAGGTGGCCAGCCGTGTCGGCGTGCCTCTGCAGGTACAGCATGTGATTATAGGCGGGTTGTTTGTGGACGGAGGCTCTTCTCGTTTCTCTGGGTGTCTTGAGTCACTCGGCAGTAAGCAGAGATCTCCTAGCAACTTGCCGAGCCGCTCCAAGACACGGAGACAGAGAAGAAAAGAATGTGTGTGTGAAATAAAGACACAAGGACACGAACAGTGATTAGAAGAAAATTCAGTCAGAAATCTTGTGGCTAAACGGTGTCAAAATAAAAATCTTACATATAAATATATATAATCTCTTAGAAAATGCTACATGCTGAACGAGTTCACTGTTGGTGACATTTGTGGTTTTCAGCAACTCAACACAGCCCATCGATGCATACATTATCCTTTTCCAGTGCTACTGACAAAACTGCTGAATGACCTGTGAGGGGAAGATAACGAATGTGTAAAGGTTAAGAGCTCAAAGGTTTAGTAACAGCAGAGATAATTCTTCCCTTCTCAGATCCAGCATTTAATTATTGACATAAACAAATAAGGGCTGCAGTGTGCAGATCTGCATCAACTCCATGTTCCCTGATGACTACATCTAAATGTAAAGACTGTATGTGAGACAGAAAGTAGGGGACACCGAGTAGTTTGATTTGTAAAGACTAAAATGTTTGTCCCCTCTTCGTCCTGCAGGATGTGATGGTCCGGAACGACAGCCCGTGTGGAACCACCATTGGACCCATCCTGGCTGCCCGTCTTGGGGTCCCCGTGGTCGACATCGGGGCTCCGCAGCTCTCCATGCACTCCATCAGGGAGATGTGCTGCACCTCCAGTGTCCTGCAGAGCACCACCCTCTTCAAGGTAACGGCCTGCTGTGAAACAAACGCACCTTGTCTCTCAGGTGTACATTGGTTGTTGGGTATTTTCAGGAATAGCTTTGCGTCTGTAGCTGCTGCTGTTTGTTGAAATTCTTCAGTAAACAGGAAATGGAGCAAACAACAGTGAACAGTCCACAACAGCTGGTTTAAAGGACCAGAGTTTACTCTGAAGAAAATGAAATGTGATAAAGTTCAGTAAATAACTTTCCTGCAGAGCTGAAACATTTAGTAAATGGGCAGAAAATTAACCCACCTTAAATGTACTATTCCGAGATTCTCTGGTGCCAAACTCTCAAAGTCTGCGTTCCCATATGAGTAAAAGAAAACAACATCAGAACCTAGTTAAACTGAGTCTGTGAGTGTCCACCGTGAAGTGATAAAGTGACTAAATTGTCACTAGTTAGTCTTGTCCGGCTGGGCTGGTGTATCACCTGCACATTTAACATCACTTACTCATGTTGGACGTCTAATTAAAGGACGTCTAATTAAACAGAACCTGCAGCTGATTGAAAACAATCTGGATACGAATAAACTCATTAGAGCTCGAACCATTTCTGAGAAAGTGAATATCTAAACATTTCAAATCAACAAGTCGTCCTGACCTAGAGGCAGCAAAGCAGCTCCACATCATGATGCTGCACCAAACTAAACACTTTTTATCCAACTCTCCTCTAGTTTCTCCACATGTACACGTGGACAGACCTACTCACCTCTGCACGCTCAGCAGCCTCTCTGCTGGAAACAGAACTCTTCCACAACTTTCTCTGCAATTAAATCTTTAGAAACACAAACTTAGACCTCATGAAACGGAAACGGTTCTTCCTAGAACACTTTTCTTGTTCAGTGTTCTCCTGATGATGACTCCTGAACACTGATATTAGCTGGAGATTTTACCCTGAGACCTCCTGGTCCATCACACACCTGCTCTCAGAGTGATCTTTGTTGGTGTTGAATGTTTTTTCTTTGCACGTTATCTGTCCAAACTCTTTAGGTTTCTCTACTTTAAATAAGGCAGGACCTCCCACCTGATTATCATCCCAGGGACTGAAACATCTGCATCTTAATTTCCCTTCAGATAAACTGATAATCCTGCAGGTTCACGCAAAATGTAACACTGGTTAATTTCTACATTAAATAAATTAGTGTGATATTTTTGGGTTCAGTTTTTCCAGCAGCACTGTAAACAGTACACATACAAATTAGGATAATAATAAAACACTTCTTTCGGCCGACACAAACACTGCAACACTAATGACAAGAACGAGGAGTGTTACTGGAAACACGAGTTAGTAAAACTTTAAGGACTTTCACAGCAGTGAGGGATGTGTTCCAGGAAAGAGGCCAGAAACCAGTCGAAACCAAATATTCAGAGAAAACCTGCACAGATCTGTGTAGACTGAAGAGCACAAGGCGTCTTGTATTTTATCCTAACTGTTCATTTTCATTTAATAAATGAAATATTAGTTTTGTTCTCATAGTTTTTTAATGCTTTTATTTTGAAAATGCTTTTCTTGAATTGCTTTTATTACAATCTGTTACCTGACTTTGGAGTGCCTAACAGAGGGCCTCGCGTTCACCTGGCTCCGCCCCATTTATGCATTTTTCTTACCTGTCGACCATATATGGCATTTGCTGTTTGATTGATTTGAGATTTGAACATAAAAGTGTCTTTTTATTTGTACTCGAGTACAGGTTTTGACTAAAAATCAATTTCCTTTGGCTCCATGTGAGTTTTTCTTCTCTCTGCTTCCTCCTACAGGGCTTCTTCGAGTTGTTCCCCAGCGTCAGGAGCTCGCTGGTCGTCGACTAGAGGATTTCAGAACATTAGAAACTGACTGTTTTGTTTCAC
The DNA here is from genome assembly GCF_900324465.2 of Anabas testudineus. Classification (NCBI taxonomy): domain Eukaryota; kingdom Metazoa; phylum Chordata; class Actinopteri; order Anabantiformes; family Anabantidae; genus Anabas; species Anabas testudineus. The sequence goes on from NC_046611.1 coordinate 1,184,018, forward strand.
CTTCACAAGAACATGCTGCAGTTATTCTCCCAGTGAGAATCACACAAGCACTTCTTCATCTTTCTTATGAACAGAAAATAATAAAGTACTGAAACGTCTTTTCTTGAACGTCTCCTCTTTCTGTCTGAGCCGGGTCAACACACCATCCTGCTGCAGCCTTTTCATTTTTGTCTCCTCACTTCTAACAAAGCACTGAGGAGCCGCTGGAGCTGCTCTGCCAACCGCCTGACAGGTTCCTGGCAGACTGAGGTGGACTTCAGACCCGAATGAGCCACGTCATGATGCAGAGAGTGAAGAGGCTGGAGAGGAATAACACGTCCACACTGCAAGAAATGTCTGTTGTACAGCGGTGTTGGTTTAATCTTAGAGATCTGTGAAGCTCTGTCAGGAAGTGAGAGTCCCACTGGTTTCTGAGGGCTCCTGGAACTCTGAACTGCAGAACAGAGATGTTTAAAATGATTAAAATACTAACTCATCATAAAACGTCTTCGAACACCTGGATCTGCACTCAGATCTGTAGTAACGTGTCGTGTGTAACTGATACAGACACAGTTGTAGGTTGTGGAGTATTCACAACATGAAAATCAGTAAAAACTGGATTAGAGACTGGGCAGAGAGGCCCCGAAAGGCCGAGGGGCCCCCAGGAGCCCCTCAGAAACATAACGTTACTGTGATGCTGTGAAATCTGCACCGACAGCGTGAACGGACACGATGACGACGACCTGTTGTAATATTTAGCAGTTTTAGTACTTTAGTATAACAGAGTACATGGACTCAAGTACAGTTTAGAGGTATTAGTACTTCAAGTGAGTATTAATACGTGTCTTGTTTTCATCTACAATTCAAATAGTAAATGGTAAATGTTCTGTACTTATATCGCTCTTTTCTACCTAGTTGGTACTCAAAGCCCTTTACACTGCGTCTCATTCACACACACACACATTCACACACCGATGGCAGAGCTGCTGCAGCTGACCTGACTCACCAGGGGCAACTAGGGGTTCAGTATCTTGCCCAAGGACACTTTGGCATGTGACGTGGCAGCAGGGAATTGAACCACCAATCCTGCGATTGGCAGCCAACTGCTCTACCTATTGAGCCACAGCCACCCCCCAATTCAAAGGGAAGTTCCTTTTGTATGTTTGGCTGCAGCTTTAGTTTAAATAAAAAAATCCAGATGAATAAATTGAAAAGTACTTCTTCTGGGTGATGAGTACTTTTACATCAGTGTTTTTAACGATAGTACTTCTTCTGAATGCAGTACTTTTTCATGTATCAGTATTTCTTGCAGTGTGGCCCGTGTTTTCCAACCAGCCTTCTCTCTCTCTCTCTCTCTCTCTCTCACGCACGCCGTCTCACGCACGCCCCCATCCTCCACCTCTCTGTGCAGCAGCCTCTCCTCAGACATGGAGAGCTGGTAGAAGCGCAGCAGCAGCAGCAGCAGCACCGGATCTCTCCCCGCTCTCTCCCCGCTCTCTCCCGGCTCTCTCCCGGCTCCGGTGGACGCTGGATGTACCATGAGGTCTCCGCGGCTCTGGGCGGCTCTGTGCCTCCTCCTCACCGCCTCCTGCCAGCTCTGCGCGGCCGCCCGACACGGTAAGACTCCGCGGTCCAGATGGATCCTGTTCCCTTTGATGAACTCGGCGCATCCAGTAAATCACGACTTCCCTGATGGGAGCTGCTCGTGTCGGTTCTGTAGTAACTGTTGTAGAGAGAAGCGAGTTGGATCGGATCTGATGAACGTTTCTGGACGGTGCTGTACTTTGTCCTGGGGTTTCTGTACAGAACTAATTATCTCTGAGCTCCATCCATCCGCCTCGCATCTGTTTACACCGGTGTTGAATTGCGTCACTGACCAGGGTGGGCTCCATGGGTCTGAATGAATCATTTTGTTGATGCAACAACACACAAACCAACAGCATGAGAGTGTGTTAGGTCCTGTGGAGGAAGCACATTGAAATATTACAGATACTAATACTGATACTACAGATAAGGAAACTGGAGCACGATGTCTTCATTAACAGGGAGTAAAATATCAAATATCAGTCACCAAATGTTAAGAAGATAAAAGTAAAGACGCCTTCCCCAAAGACAAACGGCCCAGGTCCAGAGGGAACAAAGCAGCCTCGAATCATGATGCTTCCTCTACCAACTTCACTGTTGGGATGTTTTCATGTTTTCATGCTGTTACTGTCTGAACAGTTTTACACTGTGGCAGTAACCAGACTGAAAGTCATCGAACCCTACAGACGATATGAGTTAGAGATAAGTCACCGGGAATAGTTTTGTTAGAACATACAAAATCAGCAGTGAGACAAGTGATTGATGACAAATAGATTGAAATGACCTAAAACAAAACAAAGTGTCAGGTGTAGGAGGAGTGCTGCCTTTTAGTCTAATTTAGACTTCTTTTAACTTCTCTGTTCACCTTCACAGACAGACTGTAAACCAACGCATCACACAGGGATTTAGGAATAGTACAGTGTAGGAAGTAAACACATTAGTCAGAGTCACACGCTTCACTTTGCAGGTTCAAATCCTGCTGAAATCCCAGTGTTTGTGTTTTCATGTCTCCTCTCATCACACTGTGGTGCACCGTGTCCGTAACTCTGCTGTGTTCATGTTGACGTCCTGTAGCCTCTATAAAGTAGCATGTAAGCAACTTTAGCCTCTTCCACTCTAAAAATAAACCTTAAATACAGTTAAGTTTGTCTGAAGCTTTGATTTTTGAAAGACAGTAACAACACGACAAAACCAAAGAATGTCTCAAATTTCCCTTGAAGTCCAAAATATTGAATAATATTATATATAATATATCTCTGGGCCTCTCTGGGCCCTCTTGGCTGCTTTGGCCACTGTTCAGTAACCATCTGTGAGTTTAATGGTTTTAAGCTCATTATAATTTCACATAGAGACACCAGACTCCCACATGACCAAGGAATGAAACAAGCTCCCGGATACTTTGAAACCATCTCAAATACTGTTTGATAGGATGATGACATTTGAATGGTTGGAGGTATGAATTCATTGAATATTTGCTTTTTATTTGTGTTGATTGCTCTAAATACCAACACTCTTTAGTTTTATTCTGGGCGACATGTTTCTGAAAGGTGACAGCGTTGCTGCAGCTCTGCAGATGAAACATGAGTAAAGAAACATTATTGGACGTTGTGCTCGCAGTCGTGACTCATACGTGACCCCTCAGCTCTGTCTGCTCAGTAATTACAGCGGCTTCCTCCTCTCGACGCTCGGCGTTTCAGCACCATGGAGAGCGCACGTTAGCTCCATTTGATCCTGCTGCTTTTTATCTGGCATCAGTTGAATCCTGCGGGGGTTTAATTACCTGCCCACAGCTGCCGTATAATAATGCACTAGATGTTTAATGTGGACGAGATCCCTCAGGGCTCTGAAAGTATCTGGGGTTGAATTTTGAATATTTCAGATCACGTGTGTTACGTGTTCCCTCTTTCCCTCAGCGAGTGGCTCAGACATCTCAACAAGATGATTTTTCATTATTCCGCTGCAGAAAATCAGCCAACAGATTTTTTTATTGCACCAACACAGTAAAATAGTTTAGTCCTACAGTATTTTGAAGACTGAAAGAGAGCAGTGATAAAATAAACCGTTAAACGTCCAAATTAGAGTTCCAGCTTTCAACATGTGAATCCACAGAGATGCTGTTTGTAGTAGACGGACAGTTACAGCGACTGTCTGTCAGTCCCAGAACCACACGTTAGTGGTTCAGATGAGGTGGATTTGAAGGCAGCTCCAGCTGAATTCATGTTATCTCACAAACTCAGGAATATTTGTTGTTGGTTTGAAGACAGCGGCGTTAACAGGTTTGATTTGAGCAATTTATCAACTAGAATCTTAAAGTTGTTGCTGCAACAACCAGCAACAGAGAGAAAATCCAATCTGTTTTCTGAAAATGAAATAAAGCAGATGTGATGTTCGTTGTGATGAATCACTCACCTGCAGGTCTCTGGAGTCTGCTCATTGATTTTCATATCAGATGAGAATAAACAGAAGCCTGTGTGTGTCTGGGACCAAGACCACAGGAAACCTGACGGGACAAATGTGGAGAGGCAGTGAGAAGTTGAAACAGCTTCAGTGTGAAGAGCAGAAAAAATACATCCAGGAAGTGAAAAGTCTAAAGCTTCTTGGTCCTGGATAAGTCCAGTTGACCTCCTCCCTGATCAGAACAAGTGACTTCGGCCCAGTGCCACTTCTCACCCCTTTAAAGACCCCCCCCCCCCCCCCCCCCACACACACACACACACACACACACACACACACACTTTTCTGAGTTGGCCCTTAAAAACAGACCTCAACCCAGACATGGTGGTCGGGGTTTGATGAGCAGATGATGTCGACAGCAGCGAGGGGTCGGGGGGGGTCGATTACAGTGTTAATGTGCATCAGTACTTAACGTCAAGAGCTATGATGGGTTATATTAAGACGAAGGACAGGGAGGAGGAGGAGGATCAGTAGGATGCAGGACTCCCAGGAAGGACGTGTTGTGTCTTTTCATGTAACTGAACACAGTTGTTTCAAGCTGGTGGATCTCACGGTGTTTACAGCTGCTAAACTACCAGGTCACCGACGGCCCCCTTAACTCCTCCTGTCCACCATGTTACTGCTGAATATTTCCCCGAGGAGCCGTCTCTGCACGTTGAACTGAACTGTACCCACGTCTGGGTGTTTGGTGTTTGCATGAACAAGCTCCTGCCTCCGTGTGAAACATCCACTGTTCGTCCACTGCTCTTCTTTTCCTCTCTGTATTCTTGCTGGATCTTTTAGTTTTCAGTGCCTCAGCCCTCGTAGACACGTTCTCAACCGTAGGTTTCTGAGCTTTTTCAATCACAAGCAAAACATCTTCAAGAATCGAGGCCTCTGATTACGTTCCCCTCACAACCGCACCTCAGAAAACTACAAGCGGTGCGGAATGGACCCTCAGAGCCACAACACCAACTGTGTGGGATTAGTTTCCCTGGGAAGACCAGACCAACCAGCTCTGAACTGACAGCAAACCTGGAGCTTATTGCTGAGTCACTTTCTCTGTCTGTGGTGAGAACGTGTCCAGTGCTGATGAATCACATCATCCTCTCACTGAGTTATGGTCTCATTTCCCAAACCAACATCTGCCAGGGCAGGAAGAATATTTGAACTTGAATTCACTTGAAACTAAAGCAGCAGCTCAGGTTTTTCTACAGCGCAACAGTCAATCAGCTCAGATTTCTTCTAGTTAGTCGTCAGTGTCGTGTCTGAGACGAGGTGAAGACCGATGACAGTGATGGACGGCGTAACAAGACAGAGAGCTTCTAGAATCAATCCAGTGGACGAGATGAGGAGGGAGGAGGGACGTGTGGGCGGAGGAGAGAGGACAGATTAGTCATCGTGTGGAGTTTGGACGGAGGGGGGTCGACACACGGCCGCACGGACGGATGGACAAGATCTCCGTTCTATGTTTAGCTGCGTCTCAGCTTTCTGCTTTAATGGAGATTCCCTCTCCGCTCGCTGCTGCTCAGACAGTTTGTTTGTGTCGCCCAGCAGTCGATTGGCTGTCCGAGGTTAAAGGAAGAGCTTCAGTCACGGAGGAGGAAAATCTGACATTTACCTGAGGAATGTGTAACGGTCAGATGAGCTGATGTCTCCACATCCAGCCGGTGACACTGGAACAAAAAAGAAAGACACACAGAGCAGGTTAAAGCAGTTCACCGTGTGTTTCCCTCTGAACTACAGGAGCTTGAAAGAAAAAGTACAGAAAGGGTTTTCTACTAATGTCATTTAGAGTTAGCTGCACAACAAGAAGCTGAGATCTCAGAGCTGATCTGATTCAAACTGGATGATCAGCAGCTGTGTGACTCCAGACACAGGATAGTTAAAGACATGAGACCAGAACAGTAGAACGAAGGAAACACAGCACAAACGACGCCGTTACAGACAACTTAAACCTTTAGTTTATTTATTTATAGCTTGGACTGAGACTTTCACTGAGGTTTAACCACAGATGTCCTGAGGAGAACTGGATCCTGGACTCAAAGGCATCTCACTGACTGACATCATGTTGCTCCTGCTCTGAACAGAGATATAAACCTCTGTCTTGTGGATTATCGTCACAGAAGAAAGTGGAAACAGCAATGAAATGGTCAGAGAGGAGGACAGAGTGCAGGGAACATGAAGGTTTAATAATGAGAACACAGTGCAAACAGGTGGGAATAAACAGGAAGGAGTGTGCAGCTTCATGTGCGCTGCTGTTCAGACACACACACACACACACACACACACACACACTAGCTCATTCTGAAACTCTTAGCAACAGAAGACTGATGGTGAACGTAGCTGCCTGCTCTCCCGGGGTTTCCCCTCCTCGTTTACAGGTTTTACAGCTTGTAGATGATGTGAGGTCGACACCTTTACCATAAAACCAACCGTACTGTAACTAACATGAAGAGGTTGTAGAAACAATGCAAAGCAGCTGAAGGGCCACGTGCTGCAGCTGGTTCGGTTTTTCGGAGCACGTGTTTGAAGCTTCTCTTCGTTTCTCTGTCTAATGTTTAGCTTCAGCTTCCTTCAGTGTTTGTGCTCATTGGTCTGTTTTCTTTTGATTTTGCGACTGCAGGTTGTCTGTTTGAGAAGAAGCTCTGTCCCAGAGATCAGCTGTGCAGCGATGGTGAGCATCACATTTTATCTTGTGACTCATCTCATAACGTGAGGTTATTAATCTGTGAAGGAAACCTACAGATCAAATGAATGTGAACAGACTAACAGGATAATTATTATTATTATTATTATAAGAACTGTGTTGTTACTTCCACATGAGCTCAGAGCTCTGATGTAACATCAACATTTTAAACTCATCCAAACCCTGAGAGCCTTGGGTTTGAGTCAAAGAATCATCCTAGAAGATGCTAAAGTTATGGCTGTAATCAGTCTAGACCAGGGGTCAGCAACCTTTAACACCCAAAGAGCCGTTTGGACCCGGTTTCCACGGAAAACAAAACACTGGGAGCCGCAAATACTTTTTGACATCTACAATGAAGATCATGTTTTTTTTTAACCTTTATGTTTTGTATACACAACTTTAGTGTGTTTCTTGTGATATGTATTTTAGTGCTACAGAAAAAATTTAATTAAATTTATGTAATGAACACATTTGAAACAAAAAAAAAACAAACACGCTGAGTTTAAGTTCTCTTTCAAATGAATTAAAAAGCTGAACTTAAATTATCCACGTAATACACAGAAGATGCCCTGAGCCGTCATCCTTATATCGCCTTCGGGCTGTCGGAGCCTTGACATGAATTTAAAAAGTTAATTGGAAAAAAAGCACCAAACACTGAAAAATAAATATTTGCAACACATTTATTTTACCTGCTCCTGAACCTCTGCGCACAGAAACTGTACGAAGTCACTTTCATCTTTACGCAGGACTGTAAACTGTCTTCTGTTTGTTTTTAACGTAGTTCATGAAGGAGAATAGCTGCTCACATACGTACGTGGATCAGAAGATCAACAGGACTCCAAACAAATATTTATTCATGTTTATGTAGGTGTCAGGGGTGAATTCATGTTTCAAACACAAGTTTTTGGGTGTTGTAAGGTTCTCAGTATCACTCTATTTGTCATTATGTATTAAATTAAATACTTATACTTTATTTTCCCAAGCCACGTGGAGCCGCAGGTTTCCGACCCCTGATCTAGATCCTTCAGTACAGTGACAGTATTTAATTATAAGGTGCAGCCGGCAGATAATTGCTGCAGGATCAGTGTTTGAGTGCCTCTACTGTAAAGCTTGTTATTTCTTACTGTGATCAAATGCTTTAATTATTATTAATATACAGTTTTAAATTTGTTTCCTAATTTTTAGCCTGATGTCGACTTTTTTAGCTTCTATTATAATAGATGAATTAATTAATATTAAATAATTAATAATTTAACATTTAAACATCAAAACATATGAACAAAGGTAAAAAATAAAAGGAACAAGATCAAGTTTTGTTATTTGGGTAAACTGGTCCTTTAAACGTGCCTCCTGCACGTCATGATCTATAAACTCCTCTAACTGCAGTAATATTGGAGCTAAACCTTTTTCCCTGAATGCACCGTGATAAGAAAAGTAAATCGACCAACAGCGAGAACGTCACGCTTCACCAGGCTGCGACGTGTTTTCTGTCCATCAGAGAGTCTGGAGCTGGTTCTAGTCCCTCAGTGGGCTTTCTGCTGCCTGTTCACACATGATGAGGATGCTGTTGTGCGTGTACCTGTGTGTGTGTCACACTGAAAGACACGGTTGCATTATTGACGAGGGGAGCATGTAGAGAACATGAGCAACATGTTGAACTGCAGGAACAAGTAGGTGAGAACAGGTTCAGATGACATTACTGCATTTTACAGCCTGAAACAGCTGCAGGCTCCAACAAACTGGAACAATGGAGTAAATACATGTAATTCTGTATGTATATAAAATAAATTAATACATATATATATATAGTCTTAATTCATGTGCTTAAATGTTTAATAATCCCAGACTACATTTAAAAAATGACCCATTTTGTGTCCAACCTCTGAAAAAAGAGGTTCCTATATTTAAAGACACAAAGGATCAGTTTTATATCTCAAACATCTGTTATCTGTTCAAACACTGCAGTAATTAAACTCATTGAATACATTCCGATCTGACAGTTTTATGTCCTTAATCCTCCATTCTGTGCTGGAATATTTGAACAGGTTTGTGTTCTTAAACATCTGTAATCAGAGGTCTATTTGGGTAAAATCCATACATTTACATTTAGCGGACACTTTTATCCAAAGTGACTTTCAAGGTACTAGACAAAGGGTTAGTGTCGGGGAAGTGGAGGAGGCCTAAGGCCTAAGGATGAAGGCCACAGCCGGGATTTAAACCCCGGCACCCCATGGAGGGTGACGATCCTTTCACTGCATCTTTATCTGTTGTATATGTGTAAACGTCTGTAATCTGTCCACTTCACTATAAGACGTTTAACTTCAGCATGAGAAACTCCTACATTACAGTGAAGTGACACTAAGCTTTGAGGAGTGTGTGTGACACTGACATGTCTGAGTGACTGTGCTGAGATGTGTGCATTTGAAAAAGGACTTGTTTTTCTATGGGATTCATTACAGAGGCAGAATGATTGAAAGAATGAGGCAGTGATAAACCGACAGAGAGCGATGTGTTCAGAGAATGAGAGAGATGAAAAAGCGAGAGTGCAACGTAAACAAGGTCTCCCTCCGTCAGCCGCTCTCAGCCAATCACAGCCCCTCCTGGCTGTCTCCATGACAACAGTGACATCACTTTCCTGACGACGGTGTGTCTCCCTCCTCTGTGTATGTGTGTTTGATGGGAGATAGAAGGAAATGGACATGATGACTCACCACTGCTCACACACACACACACACTGGGTCAATGAGTGTGTGTTTGCAAGCTTGTATGTGTGCACATATTTCTGGATGTGTGTGTACACGCATGCAGCATATTGTGCGTCACTGTCAGACACACGCTGTGATGTAGTAGTTACATAAAAAAGTCCTTTAGTTAAACAGATTACACGTTATAGATAATAACAGAAATAAAACAGGACGTTTTTTCAATGCAGTCTGGAACATGTATTTAACTCCACTGTCTAATGGCTTCAACACAGATTACAGATGTTTAACTACACAGACTACATGAAGTCAAATATACAATAATGTGGGTTTAACACAGGTTGGTTTAGTTTAACGACATAAAATGCTCAGTTTGTTAATGCAGTTTGGAATGTACTTATTTTATTCTAATATTTATCACCGATTCCAGATGTTTTAGTGCACAGGTATGCAGCATATACCTGACTGTGTCTCAGTCTGATCTGACGGGTTCTCTAAGTTCAGATCTTGTTAGAAGTTTAGCTTCTAAGACATCATGTCTGCATGTTTGTCCTCCTGTGCAGATGGTTTGTTTGGACAGTGCCAGGCTCCTCACGAGGAGCCCGTCCAGTACCAGGTATCTGTACCCATCCTGCACAAGCTGCAGGAAGTCCTCAGAGACCTGATGGTGCAAGGTGAGTTTCTGTCTTTTTGACAGTAACATGTGAAGAAAGTCTCATTGGTTGATTCGGATTCTGTTTCCTTGCGGCTGCTCAGGCCTGACATGGAGGGACGTGGTCACCCAGGCGATTATCAGCCAAGAGCTGAGTCACATTCCCACCTTCAGCGCCAACTCAAAACTTCATGACAGGACACAGAAACAGTAAGAAAACTGTCGGGTTGTCACCTGATTTCAATCAGTCACAATGGACTTCAGAGCTGAATGAACTGTTTTAATTCCCAGGTCACCCAGACTGTTGGGCCCCAGTGAGCGGAGGGTTCAGGAGCCCAGGGAATCAGCCGACCCCGAGGTGATGCAACAGTACCTGGACTACATGATTCTCGACCCTTCTCAGTCCTCTGTCCACATGCAGACGCCCCTGCTGGACCCATACACCTACCACCAGGTTTGGCAGTTTCCATGACAGCTGCCTAGAGACATGCTTTCTGGAGGTGTCCTGCCCCCTAGTGGCCATAACCTGTTTGTGTTTCTGCAGCGCCAGTACGGCTACCAGAAGGAGGAGCAGCGCTCCCTCAACTCCCTGGATGAGAATCCAGCTTTCCCGGTTCTCGCCTCCGCCTCTCGCTCCAGATCCAGAGGAAGCCCACTGGACCGAGACAGGCAGCTTCTCCAAGACCTGGTGTCCTTTTCCCTCACCTCCCCTTCCTCCTCCTCCTCCTCCTCCTCACCTGTGCAGTCCCCGTCTCGCCACAGAGGGGCTGCAGGATTCCCCTCGTCCTCCTCTTCCTCATCATCCTCCTCCTTCTTCCCTGAGGTGGACTTCCCGCTGGACTATGACGAGGACTACGTTTCCCAGATGTCCCAGCTCAGCAGACAGCAGCAGCAGCAGCAGGCGGAGAAGAAGGCACAGAAGGAGTTTGAGGCGTTGTCCGGTCTGGACGGTGAGGGGGGACAGGAGGACACGATTTAACTTGATTTAATTGAAAACTCATTTTAATTTAATTAATTTAAATATTTTACAGATATTTGATGTTAGTATTTGACTCTTTAGTGGCAGTAATAACAATATCTCAGAGGAGATGATAGAGAAATATAATAAATCAATAATAAATCATAGTTGTAATTAACCAGGTGGTAGCTTGACTTTAACAATGGCCATATAACAGCTGTTATATATATTTCTGGTTCATGGTTATTCCACCTATAGATATTATATAAATATATTATACAGCTATTGTCACCATGTTCTTACCTGTAACATCTAATAATTTAAAGAATAACTTGAACCAAACTTTTATAAAACTCCATCAATCTGCATGTTGTCGTTCCAAACCATAATGAACTCGCTGTAAGAATATTAATATGTTTCTGATGCCAAACTACACCTTTAGTCTCTGACATGGTCGTGTAGAGTGGAACCAGAACTATTAGAAAACTATCCAAACTCTCTGTGTGCTGTGTTTTCAGAGCGCTCTCTGCAGAGACTCGCTCTGCTGCTCGACCACTACGACCTCGACGTGAAGGATTTGTCCCCTGAGCAGAAAGACAACCTGCCGGCCGCTCTGAAGCAGCTGCAGCTGGAGAGCTCCTACGCCCACAAACAGCTCACAGGTCCCTCTTCATCTCACATGTGTTCATGTATACAGTCGCAAGAAAAAGTATGTGAACCTTTTGGAATTTCATGGTTTTCTGCATTAATTTCTCATAACATGTGATCTGATCTTCAACTACGTCAAGTATTAACAAATGTAATGTGCCTAAAATAATAACACAATAAAATTCTGATCTTTTATGTCTTTATTGAGAACAACCTTAAAAGCTTTATAGTGATGGTGGAAAAAGTGGAATTAATAACCGGTCTCTATTGGGTTGAGGACTGGGCTCTGACTTGGCCACTCCAAAAGGGGGGTTTGCTTTTTTTCTCATTCTGTTGTGTGATTTGGGTCATTCTCACATTTTTCTGAAGAATCTTTTGATACACTTGTATTTATCTTCCCCTCAATTATGTCCATCTCATGCAGCAAGGCAGGCCCATATCATGACATGTCCTCCCATAGACACCCTCCTGGTTCAATGTTTTACCTGTTGTAGACTCATGAACACAGATGTTAATTGGTTCCCATGATGCCTTCAAATCTTGGTCTCTCTGGTTGTTTCTTTACCTTATTGATGAGTGTTCGTTGTGCTCTTGGGGTCATTTAGACTGCCCCCCCACTTCTTGGTAGAGTAGGCACAGTCCCAAAGTGTCTCCATTTGTAGATTATTTAACTGTAGACTGGTGAGTTTCTAAATTCTTTGAATCACTTTTTAACCCTTTCCACCTTTATGTAAATCAACAATTTTTGATCATAGATCCTCTGAAAGCTCCTTTTGGAGAGAGATAGTTCACAGAAGCTTATTCTTCTTGTGCGGAGAAAACTCCAAATGTTTGACGGTGAAGATTCTCAGTCGTCCAGGTGAAGTTCTCTGGAAGTTGAATCATGGCAACTGGACTTCCTTTGTTAGGTTGAAACGTATCGCTACTCAGCCAAGTAGCTTCTTCTTCTTCTTCTCAATAAAGACATGAAATGAAAGAATTTATTGATCCCCTTGGGAAATTGTTGTAGAAGATCAGAATTTTTATTAGTTATTATTTTAGTCACATTATATTTTTATAATATTCTCGACTTCACGTCACATTTTATGACAATTTAATGCAGAAAACTATGAAATTCCTAAAGGTTCACAAACTTTTTTATTCTGTCTCTCAGTTTAATGCACAACCCCTGTCGTCCTAATACGTAGAAATATCATGTGACAGGATTTATTTTTTGTTTGTTTACAATCCAGATAAATATGGAAACAACGCTGCCAAAGGAAAGAAGGTGAGAACGAGTCAAGACAAAAAAATACACGAAGGATCACAGATAAAAAATGGATTGTCTATGTCAAAGCACAGTAACTGTTCGATAAATGTACCGTTAATGCTTAAAGTGTATGTGACTTGTGCCATGTCTTCTTTTAATTTGCCTAATGAAGATCACAGAAAGTTCAATGGCATATAAAATGTTGGCCCCTGAGGCTCCAGCCTCCTCCATCAAGGCCCTAAAACCAGGAGAAACCCAGAAAGAGACGGCTCCCACTGGAACGTCCAAACTGGACAAACTGGCTAAGACGAAACCATCGTCCAAGACAGAAGCATTTGGCTACATCGTCACCAACCAGAGGTACAGAGAGTCTGTGCTGTGACCACCCGGGATGAGTCCATGTGGATGAATGTGGTGTCACGATCATGTTGTCAGAGATCAGACTGCTTGTTGGTGGGTGGAAGGAAGCTTAAAGAGATCGGGACACGTCCTCAAATTCCTCTGCTACTAAAAACCGTTGTAGTTGTAGATTCCTTCCTCACACAACATGTACTCGTACTTTTGATACCTTAAGCAGCTTTTAAACGCAGGACTCCCACTGGAGGAATCACAGAGTTTTGTTGATGCAGGTGATTTTTTCCAACAAAAGTCCAGTTGTCTTTAAAAACACAGCATTTGTGACCTTGAACTGCTGCAAGGTTTCAGAACCCGCAGCAGAAACCTTACCCGACTTAAGTAAAGCATCTTCCACTACTGGTGTGCATGTGCATGGGCGTGGATATGAATGCACGTGTTTTGTCTCTGTGTTTGTGTGAATGTGTGTGTTTTGTCACTGCAGCCCCCTCAGTCTGAACGACGGGGTGCGACTGTTGCAGCTGCTGTCAGAGAGGACCGGCCTCTCCACCGGCTCCTTCATCAACATCAGGTAGGACCAAGACGGTCACGAACCCAAAAGCAAATGTCTTCGCCTGCTCTCCTGGTGCCTCTGGACCCTGTTTATATCAACTCATTTGCTGGATCACTTACTTTTACCTCCTGGGATTAACGTAAACCAGCATCAAAAGCTGCTTTTGGAGCCGAGCGTGTTGTGTTGACTTTCTGCATGTGGAGATGAGTCACTGACTCTTTCTGCTCGTCCTTCCTCCTCTTGATCTGATCTCTCACACTGCAGTCGTCTCCACCTCACCTCCTTATCAAGCCCTGTTTGTCTATAACTCTATTCAACTTCCAGTCTGATGCTGGATTTCTTTTGTGTTCTCTCCTCTGCAGCGTTGTCGGACCTGCGATCACCTTCCGGATCAGACCCAACTCAGAGAACCTGACGGCTGGAGATGTGGCAGAGAAAGCTGGTATGCCCCTTGGTGTTTTATGGATTTTAACTCCTAAAAACTAAACAAAGAGGTAGAACTGGATTCTTCTTTTAGGTACTAAAAATCAGCAATGTTTAATGTTTTACATGCTCAGTTGCAGAGAAGAACTTCCTGGAGTCTGAGACGGGCCTGAAGGTGATGCAGAGCGGAGTTGGAGAGGTGGGTGCCAAGGATGACTGCAGGGTGCTGGGTGTAGTGGTTGAAATTAGAAGAAAATACTGTTCTTTTTTATGCTTTTGTTGTTAGCATAGATTTTAAGTTAAATAATTGAAGGAGAATGTGGAGAATGGGCTCAGGGATAAAGGATGGGGAGGGAAAAGGTTGGAGGGGTGAGCAACACCAAGGCAGATTCCTGCTGAGATGGTCTTCTTCATCCACAGTCCCCTCCATTTAGTTATCAATTAGTTGAGTGTATGTGTGTCTGACACGGGTGTGTCCTCTTTGTCCCCCGGAAACAGAGGAATGATGGGAAGGCTTTGCCCCTGGCCACCAGAGTCCAGCCCGGCTCCCGTTGGGTGTTTGCTACACTGGTGGCCATGGCCTGCATCGGCTGCATCCTCGTGGCAGCCATGACCATTGCCTGCCTGCGTCATCAGGCCCACAGGCTGGCAGCAAAGAAGCTGGGTCTGGGACCAGAGGGGGGCAACTTCAGCCACCAGGAGTATCAGGTGAGAGGGTACAAATAGTACGAATATGTGGAGAAACACAAAAGGATCATAAGCTCTTTCTTAAGGGCTCTGACAAAAGCCACTGCACATAAAACTAACCTAAAGTCAGGGAGGAGGAATCAGTGCAGTGTAACAACACGGTGCATGCATAACTGGCTCACCAGGACCTGTGTCGCCAGCACATGGCCTCCAAAGGCGCCTTCGGACGCCTGGAAGCTGCTGCCCTGGGAGCCGTGGGAGGAGCGAGCGGAGGAGGAGGACCAGGTGGTGGCGCTGGCGGTGGAGGGGCAGGAGCAGTGGGAGGCGGCGGTGCCGACTCGAGGGTAAGCAGCGTTTCGTCACAATTCAGCGACGGAGCCCAGCCCAGTCCCAGCTCCCACAGCAGCACGCCGTCATGGTGTGAGGAGCCGGCCCAGGCCAACATGGACATCTCCACCGGTCACATGATACTGGTCAGTACTGGAGATGACTCAAGGTGTTTCTAATAGTGTTCAGGCATAATCATATAGATAAGATCGTCTATCTATAAAGGCCTACATGGAGGACCACCTGAGGAACAAGGATCGTCTAATGAAGGAGTGGGAGGCTCTGTGCTCCTACCAGGCCGAGCCCAGTGCTGTCTCTGTGGCCCAGAGCGACGGCAACGCCAAGAAGAACCGCTGCCCCGACTCTGTTCCCTGTGAGTCCCAACAAGCTGTTAAAGTTCAGTTGTCATTACCGCCAGAACCTGACAGATGTTACAGATGTTACCTTTGATTTCAGATGATCACTCGAGGGTGAAGCTGAAAGCGGAGGTCAACCCTTCACGGTCCGACTACATCAATGCCAGCACCATAGTAGGTTAAGACTAGCAAGAGCAGCACTTAGCCTGAGATTACCACTGAACTTTGAACCACTGTATCCTCTCAACACACCTACCCACAGATTGAGCACGACCCCCGGATGCCGGCCTACATTGCCACCCAAGGCCCCCTGTCGCACACCATCTCTGACTTCTGGCAGGTCAGTGAGACCTTGTACAGCTGACGTCTTCTATTCTGTAAGGTTGAGTAGTCTGCTGAGGTAGTAATAATTAAAACTTAGTGAATTGGTTGGTTGTTTTTAGATTGATGAGGTTTAAGTTGGATAAAGTGAGGATGGAAACTCCCCTCTGTACAGAGTTGGTACAGTCCAAGCTTTATGAACACAGATGGACTCCTCCACTTTGCCAGTCAGTCCTTCCACATGCAGCTGACAAGAGCTGGAGCACATGGACCAAACATTTGGGAACTGCTGCAGAAATGATCAAATGTGTAAATGTGTGAGTGTAGTTTATTAAATGAAGTCAAACATAGATTCTCTCGTGTGCTGAGCTGTTCATCTCTGAGTAACATCTCAAATATGCTGCAGGAAGAAACTGGTTCGCAAAGTTCTGAAAGTCAAAGACAACTGAAGTCGAGTCCAGTCTAATCGCTGTAACCTCTTCCAGTTTATTTAACTGAGCCATAGCTCACAGCTGCACCTTGTTTCAGTGTCTTATGCAGCTGGACTGAGTCTTTCTTGGAGCAGAAACCTGCAGCATGGTCTGATTTTCGATTATTTCGTCAGACCCTGTGTTGTTTAAGCTCCTCTGTAGAAGTGGTTCTAAACTCATTTGTTAAATAAAGGTTTAACATCAACAGGTGCTAAGTGAAGAGCAGCTGGACTTACTGGGGTTTTTCCAAAGACAAAAGAACCAAAGAAGAATTTTAAACAAAGCGACTTCAGTTGACTGGCAAACAGGAAGTGGAGGAGTCCATCTGTGTTCATAAAGCTTGGACTGTACCAACTCTTTACAGGGGAGTTTCCATCCTCAATTTATCCAACTTAAACCTCATCAATCTAAAAACAACCAACCAATCACTAATTGTTTCTTCTTTCCAAACTATTACTAACTAACCTTTGTGATGTGGAACATCAGAACATTGAACTGGACGCTCAGCTTGGCAGATGTTTAGTCGTATTGTGTGTTAACGTGACATTTCTGTGTTTTGGGTAGATGGTCTGGGAGAATGGCTGCACTGTGATTGTGATGATGAGCGCTCTGGTGGAGGACGGAGAGAAACAATGTGACCGTTACTGGCCCGACGAGGGCTCATCTCTGTACCACATCTATGAGGTGAGAGAAGAGCGCGTAACCATGGACAGAATATGAGAACAGCTGTGTTTTCATGTGTTTGTCCGTCTCTCAGGTGAACTTGGTGTCGGAGCACATCTGGTGTAACGACTTCCTGGTGAGAAGTTTCTACCTGAAGAACGTGCAGACGCAGGAGACCAGGACCCTCACACAGTTCCACTTCCTCAGCTGGCCGGCTCTGGACATCCCCACCTCCACACGCCCACTGCTGGACTTCCGCAGGTACGGAGACAAAGACTCTGAGAACTTTATCAAGAAAAGCAGATGTTTGTTCAGACGCGTGAACCAGAACAAATGATACGCAGCCGGTAACATGATGAAGCTATAGTATTTCTGTCCTTCATCCTTCTGTCCTTCGTCCCCTCTCCCTCCCCTCTACCCGCCCCCCACCCTGTGCGATGGAGGTCAGCGGAGCCTCTGATTTAATTGTGAACAATCTGTCTGTGTCATTCTTGTGGTTTGCAGCTAGTAGCTTTGATCCAGTTGCATAGTCACAAAAATGATCATGGACTGATGTGGCTGCAGCAGGAGGTCCATCGCCGAACACCCCCCCCATCTATCCATCCTCTAATCTATCTAACTATCTATCTACTATCTATCTATCTATCTATCTCTATATCTATCTATATCTATCGAATAAATCTATTTATCTATCTATAATCTATCTACATATATAATCTATTTATCTATCTATAATCGATCTATGTCTGTTTATCTATAATCTATCTATAATCTATCTATAATCTATCTATAATCTATCTATCTATCTATAATCTATCTATATATAATCTATTTATTTATCTATAATCTATCTATCTATCTATCTATAATCTATCTATAATCTATCTATATATAATCTATTTTCTATCTATAATCTATCTATCTATCTATCTATCTAATATATATATCTATAATCTATATAATCTTTAATCTATCTATCTATCTATAATCTATCTATATAATCTATCAATCTATATATAATCTATTTATCTATCTATAATCTATCTATAATCTATCTATATATAATCTATTTATCTATCTATAATCTATCTATCTATCTATCTATCTATTATATATAATCTATCTATAATCTATCTATCTATCTGTCTATAATCTATCTATTATCTATAATCTATCTTCTATCTATCTATCTATAATCTATCTATAATCTATCTATCTATTATCTATAATCTATCTATCTATCTATCTATAATCTATCTATAATCTATCTATCTATCTATAATCTATCTATTATCTATAATCTATCTATAATCTATCTATCTATAATCTATCTATTATCTATAATCTATCTATAATCTATCTATCTATCTATTATCTATAATCTTTCTATCTATCTATCTATCTATCTATCTATCTATCTATCTATCTATCTATCTATCTATCTATCTATCTATAATCTATCTATCTATAATCTATACTATCTATATCTATCTATCTTTCTAATAATCTTTCTATAATCTATCTATCTATCTATAATCTATCTATAATCTATCTATAATCTATCTATCTATTATCTATAATCTATCTATAATCTTTCTATAATCTTTCTATAATCTATCTATAATCTTTCTATAATCTTTCTATAATCTATCTATCTATCTATCTATCTATAATCTATCTATAATCTATCTATCTATCTATCTATAATCTATCTATAATCGTTCTATAATCTTTCTATAATCTATCTATCTATCTATCTATAATCTATAATCTATCTATCTATTATCTATAATCTTTCTATAATCTTTCTATAATCTATCTATAATCTATCTATAATCTTTCTATAATCTATCTATAATCTTTCTATAATCTTTCTATAATCTATCTATAATCTATCTATAATCTTTCTATAATCTATCTATAATCTATCTATCTATCTATAATCTATCTATATATAATCTATTTATTTATCTATAATCTATCTATCTATCTATCTATAATCTATCTATAATCTATCTATCTATCTTTAATCTATCTATCTATCTATCTATCTATAATCTATCTATATATAATCTATCAATCTATATATAATCTATTTATCTATCTATAATCTATCTATAATCTATCTATATATAATCTATTTATCTATCTATAATCTATCTATAATCTATCTATATATAATCTATTTATCTATCTATAATCTATCTATAATCTATCTATATATAATCTATTTATCTATCTATAATCTATCTATCTATCTATCTATCTATTATATATAATCTATCTATAATCTATCTATCTATCTGTCTATAATCTATCTATTATCTATAATCTATCTTCTATCTATCTATAATCTATCTATAATCTATCTATCTATTATCTATAATCTATCTATCTATCTATCTATCTATCTATCTATAATCTATCTATAATCTATCTATCTATCTATAATCTATCTATTATCTATAATCTATCTATAATCTATCTATCTATCTATTATCTATAATCTTTCTATCTATCTATCTATCTATCTATAATCTATCTATCTATAATCTATAATCTATCTATAATCTATCTATCTATTATCTATAATCTTTCTATAATCTATCTATCTATCTATAATCTATCTATAATCTATCTATAATCTATCTATCTATTATCTATAATCTATCTATAATCTTTCTATAATCTTTCTATAATCTATCTATAATCTTTCTATAATCTATCTATCTATCTATCTATCTATCTATCTATCTATCTATAATCTATCTATCTATCTATAATCTATCTATAATCTATCTATCTATCTATCTATAATCTATCTATAATCGTTCTATAATCTTTCTATAATCTATCTATCTATAATCTATCTATAATCTATAATCTATCTATCTATTATCTATAATCTTTCTATAATCTTTCTATAATCTATCTATAATCTTTCTATAATCTATCTATAATCTATCTATCTATTATCTATAATCTATCTATCTATCTATCTGTCTCTACCATTGAATAGTGTTGTACTGGACTACATTACTATGTATCATTATATATCATATTATATTCTGACGTGCTCGTTAATAAAGTGTGGACCAGTACAACTCAGTTTTAGAGCATTTGACTGGATCGTGCAGGTTTACTTCATACAGTAACATCAGATTTCATTTTCTACATCAAGTGTGTGTGTTGTGGTTCTACTTACAATAAAGTGATAATAAAGTGATTCATCCTTTGAGAACCTCTGGATGACGTCAGCTTCTTATTATGTGTGTTGAAGGTCAAACAGATTGAGACATGATAAATCAGTCACGAGACTGTTTTTCATCTCTTTCTTCTCAGGAAGGTGAATAAGTGTTACCGAGGACGATCGTGCCCCATCATCGTGCACTGCAGGTACAACACTAACATCTGCATCATTCTTAGTGCAGCTCTTTATTTATATATCACCTGCGAGTCACAGAGGTAACTTTATGGTTTGAGGTTATTGTCCCTCTTTTTATGTCAGTTTGGATTGTTTATACAGTCGATATCGTAGCTGAAGCTTCCTGCACACGTTTGTTGCACTGAGGAAATCACATCTGTGCCTAAACATCAGTTCATGGAATAAAATGTGACGTCAGGCTCCTGCATCGTATTTGGCTGCTGTCCATGTTAGTAGAGACGTGTCACCGAACACACAGCTGGGATTAAAACTAGAGTTTGGATTATTGAAAGAGCAAACTGGGATCAGTGGCGTCCAGTGATTCCGGTGGTGTTAATGAGACGATCTATCATTACAAATATCAGTGTTTAACTTCATTGTTATTTAATTGACTTTGTTGTTGCCATAGTGACGGCACAGGCCGGACCGGGACCTACATCCTCATTGACATGGTTCTGAATCGTATGGCTAAAGGTGAGTTTAAAACAAGAGGTTTAAAAGTCAGTTTTACTCTTCCTGTATTTTACTTGTTTTATTATCATCATGGCAGTGACGACTTCGTTTCCTAACCTCCACGTTACCTGTTGCTCTGCAGGTGTGAAAGAATCGACATCGCTGCAACTCTGGAGCACGTCCGGGACCAGAGGCACTGGGATGGTTCGCACCAAGGTGACAGTTTGATTTCTCTTATCTCATTTCTTTTATCTTTAGTGTTATTCCGTAATATCAGCTCAGTTCAGTACAAACAGAAGCGTTCTACCTCTGACGGTCCTCACAGCACCAACAGATGTCGCCAGATGTTCGTTTTCTACACGAGAGCTTCGCTGGAGTTCTGTGACTTTAAACCAGAGAATCTACGTGTGACAATTCAAAGAGGTTAAAGACAAAGAACAGCAAACATACTTTACATTTGTAGTCAAGTCCTGAGACACAGGAATGAACTCAACAAGTGGAACAAATAAAGTACTAACATCAGCTAGTATCACAACATCTATCAACGGCGGCGGAACAAGAACTGAGATCATGAACTTCAGTGAAAGTTTCATTACCACACAGTGAAAATACAAAATCCAATTCCTGCACTGGATGTGTACTATTCTCTGCTAAATGTAAAGTACCAAAAGTAAAAGTACTCACTGTGCAGAGTGATGTGTAATATTACTGAGGCATTAAAGTTACAGCTGGTATCTGAATCTGTATCTTATCACAGAAAGTAATCTGAAACTGACTTCAGCTGTCAGAGGAATGTAGTGGAGTAAAAGTACTTGATTACTTTGTAGTTCATACATAGAAACCAGGTTAAAAATCAAAGGTCAAATATCATCTGTACTTTACACTTCTTCTTTTTTCCAGGACCAGTTTGAATTCGCCCTCACGGCCGTCGCAGAGGAGGTCAACGCCATCCTCAAAGCTCTGCCCCAGTGAAACCAGTACGGCCCAGACCAGCCTCCAGTCTGACGGACTGCCCCCGCCCCCTCTGTGATGATTATCGTGATGAAGAATGACGCTGTGCTTCTGTCGGCCTCCAAACATGAAGGCGATTTTAAACTAACATGAAGAGCTGCAGGTCCAGGCTGTGGCAGAGCTGTGATGCGTTCAGGGACACTGAACACAACACATGCATGTTGCATTCATGACTAATCGGAATAAAATCTAACACTGCATGTCTCAATCAAACTAACCTTTTCAAATCCCTCCGGAGTCCAGAGTCGTTCTCATGACTTTTTATCTTTGTTAGAAAATGGAAGAAATCCAAGTAAAATGCACTTTTTCACATGGAAATTAATTTTATCCTGTTTGTTTTTGTGCCATTTTCATTTTAAATACAGATTTTCTTTCAATTTCGCTACTAAAAGCAGCAAATGTTTAACAAGTCGAAATTAGTGCCTCGTTGTCTTTCAACAGGCTAAATGATGAAGTCATTATTGGAAATCACGTCATTGTTTCTCCTCTTTACCTTCCAGTGCTTTGGCTGTAAACGTGTTCATGTCTAATTACAAATGTCTGAGCCGAGTTCAGTAAACCTGCAGTAACCCTGTTTAAATCATGTTTCCACCTGGACTCCAGAGGGTCTTTAAAGAAAAAGCAGCTGTCTGGACTCTAAACCTAAAACCACCAACAGAAAATCCCGTTTCACACCGTGAACAAGCCACAGACGATTTAAACAGCAGTAATGAGAGGATCAAACTTTCTCAGACGTCAAGTGAAAAAAAAAAAAAAAAAAAAAAAGTGTTAAAATGTTCAAACTGTGTCTGGATGTGTTGCAGTGAACTGACAGACCTGTAGCTTCTCTGCAGAAAACAACCGTCCTGTGTGTGTTTGTGTCTCAGATCATGTAGAGTCGCTGGATGTTACCTCACGCAGTCAGAAAAAAAAACAAAAAAAAGAATCAAAGCTATTTTGTATCTGTGAGACTTTAAATAAACTTTTGTGTTTAAGTGCTGCAATCGCCGACGTCTGGGACTCTTTGTCCAGCAGGTGCTCACCTGGAGGGAGCTGGTACTGAGTGTGTACTTGTACAACCTCTGGTCAGTAGGTTTACTGTAAACACTGAGCTACAGGAAACCGTCTGATTCTACACCTCAGGACATTTGACATCAACTGATAAATATCGTTTTTCTAATTCTGTTGAAATTCTGGAACAAACTTCCTTTTGAACAGCAGCAGCTCACATGTTAAATCTAGTTTCCTGAGTCGGGTCAGTGCAGACTCAGGACAAACTTGAATTTAAAAAGGTCAGAAGTCAAATGAATGTTAATGATGCTGTTAAGTTTCCAATCAAGAACCTTTCAGAGCAACAGGTCTCATGTTGTGAAGTAGACACAGGACAAACATTCACTTCATGCTCTTTATTAATCGGAGTAAAACCAAAGCTCACTGGAATGTGCAGAATTCAATGACTGAGTCCAGTTCTTTAACTTTTTGGTGTTCAGCGTTTCTGGGACTTGCTGATGTTTTAGTACTCCTCTCCTTCATCCTCCTCCCCGACGCTGTCAGTGCCCACCTCTTCGTAATCCTTCTCCAGGGCGGCCATGTCCTCTCTGGCCTCAGAGAACTCTCCCTCCTCCATCCCCTCTCCGACGTACCAGTGGACGAAGGCTCTCTTGGCGTACATCAGGTCAAACTTGTGGTCGAGTCGAGCCCAGGCCTCAGCGATAGCGGTGGTGTTGCTCAGCATGCACACAGCCCTCTGGACCTTGGCCAGGTCTCCTCCAGGAACCACAGTGGGAGGCTGGTAATTGATGCCCACCTTGAAACCTGTGGGACACCAGTCCACAAACTGGATGGTCCTCTTCGTCTTGATGGTGGCGATGGCAGAGTTGACGTCTTTTGGCACCACGTCTCCACGGTACAGGAGGCAGCAGGCCATGTACTTCCCATGGCGAGGGTCACACTTCACCATCTGATTGGCTGGTTCGAAGCAGGCATTGGTGATGTCAGCCACAGACAGCTGCTCATGATAGGCCTTCTCTGCTGAGATGACTGGGGCATAAGTGGCCAGAGGGAAGTGATACGAGGGTAGGGCACCAGATTGGTCTGGAACTCTGTCAGGTCAACATTCAAGGCACCATCGAAACGCAGGGAGGCGGTGATGGAGGAGACGATCTGTCCAATCAGTCTGTTGAGGTTGGTGTAGGTGGGACGCTCGATGTCCAGGTTCCTGCGGCAGATGTCATAGATGGCCTCATTGTCCACCATGAAGGCACAGTCCGAGTGCTCCAGGGTGGTGTGGGTGGTCAGGATGGAGTTGTATGGCTCCACTACAGCTGTGGAGACCTGTGGAGCAGGGTAAACCGCAAACTCCAGCTTTGACTTCTTGCCGTAGTCGACAGAGAGACGCTCCATCAGCAGAGAGGTGAAGCCGGAGCCGGTTCCTCCTCCAAAGGAGTGGAAGATCAGGAAACCTTGGAGCCGGTGCACTGGTCAGCCTGGAAGTAAAAAGGGAAAACGTTAAATCACGTTGAACACAGATCCTCAACTAAACCTGCTTCACTGTGGACAACTTAACCCACCAGTTTACGAGTTCTGTCAAGAACCAGGTCGATGATCTCCTTGCCGACTGTGTAGTGACCACGGGCGTAGTTGTTTGCTGCATCTTCTTTTCCAGTGATCAGCTGCTCAGGGTGGAAGAGTTGGCGGTAGGTTTCCTGTACGGACCTCATCTGAGGAGCAACAGTAAAACTGGTTAGTGATGCTCCAAACTGAGGGAACCTCGTGTTCTTTCATCTTGGAAGAAGTCCTGACACTTGTACCAACCAGTGCATTTTAACAGTTTTATCATGTTTACTTTGTTCAGATCTTGTGACTGCGTGTCTTAAAGCCAGCTGATGAAACTCAAGGTTTAATACCACCGGAAAGAAGGAAAAACCAGTTGGTGTCGTACAACTTAAAGTCACATTTTGCACTGCTTCCTATAGCAGCAAATTATAATGAACAAGTCGAGTAAAGAATTACTCTTTGTAGGACTACAACAATAAATGAGCTACTGTAAGAGTTTGCCATTTTTCAGACAAATAAAAAATTCTGTGTTTCAAAAAAAAACAAAAAAAAACCTGGGGATCTAATCATCAGGCTCCAGTTCATCGTGTGTTCAGCAAAGTTAACACATTCACCCTTCAAATTAAAATTTATCATCTTACCAATGACAGTTGGCTCCAAGTCCACAAACACAGCTCTGGGAACATGTTTGCCAGCTCCAGTTTCACTGAAGAAGGTGTTGAAGGAGTCGTCTCCCCCTCCAATGGTCTTGTCACTGGGCATCTGACCGTCTGGCTGGATGCCGTGCTCCAGGCAGTACAGCTCCCAGCATGCATTGCCCATCTGGGCACCGGCCTGGCCGACGTGCATGGAAATACATTCACGCTGTAGAGAAAGAAACATCAGTTAATGTTTCTACAGGAAAAGGTGAGTCATCATTTAACATGTCTGGATCCAAACCACCAAGACCGAGTTGTCAGAGGGGATACAGGGCATCTTGTCAGCCATTAACCTGTTAAAGCCCACATTTACCAATTATTACCAGAGACTGTTTAGAATAAGTAAACCCAATAAAATCTACAGTCTAAAAACTAATACTTCCCCTTAGTCATGCAGTTACTACACTGAGCCTAATGCTCCTTAGCCTTTAGTGAAAGGTAAATCACATTTAACTGACCGGTTTCAAACAAACATGTCTGAAGTGTAATTAGTTCAACAGGTTCTTTGAGTGAAGGTTCAAACGTCTCTGCGTCTTTTGTTAGCTCCCCTCCCCCCTCAGGCGAACACTTCCTGCCGAGCGGATGAAGCATGAACGCTGAGTCACATGGCGGGTTTCAGCTCTGCTGCCCCCCCCCACCGAGTCTCACAGCAGCCCCGGACAGACACCACCCTGCGGGAGGAGTGTGTGCTGCCCCCACCGAGTCTCACAGCAGCCCCGGACAGACACCACCCTGCGGGAGGAGTGTGTGCTGCCCCCACCGAGTCTCACAGCAGCCCCGGACAGACACCACCCTGCGGGAGGAGTGTGTGCTGCCCCCACCGAGTCTCACAGCAGCCCCGGACAGACACCACCCTGCGGGATGAGTGTGTGCTGCCCCCCCCCCCCCCCGAGTCTCACAGCAGCCCCGGACAGACACCACCCTGCCTGAGAGTCCTCCCTGCCCCCACCGCCCTACCTCAGTGTAACGTTCACGGACAGGGCGTTATCTGATGGCGGCTTCAAAACGTTTCAGTTCCGTCAACGCCCCACAGACACTGTTCGGCCACAGACACTGTTCGGCCCACAGACACTGTTCGGCCCACAGACACTGTTCGGCCCACAGACACTGTTCGGCCCACAGACACTGTTCGGCCCACAGACATTTTATTATTCGGCCCACGACCTTTAGTTTTTCTCGTCGAACCTTTTCAGCATCTTTTAAAAACTAAAAGTCAAATTTACGTTTTTGAAACTGCGCCAGAAGTTTGGCCTCGGTCCACGTCACACCACGTTACGTCACACACGCGGGATCAGAAGCGACGAGCAACTTAGTGAAAATTAACATTTAAAACATTTTATTTACCGTAAAACGATGTTTTATTTAACTACTATTAAACCACTAGTGTTTCCTTTGTCAACCTAAGAACGACGCAATTTAAATTAAAAGGTTAGCCTTCAACAGCAAGGCCAAGTTATTTGAAACGCTTCTCTGTGGTAAAATATGTGGTAACTCACACTTTTAAAGAACGATGACGCCAGTTTTAACACATTTTACGCAGAAACTCACCATTTTAACGGTTCGTTCCTTCTCGCCGACGTCGAAGAATCGGGTGCTGAAGGCGGTTCTGAGCTCCGGAAGCTGCGCAGGGGTATTTATGGTTTACCAAGGAGGCGGGGCCAAAGCGACGGTTTGAAATTCCTTTCGGCGGGAGCGAACGTTGGGACGTGCTGCGTTCAGGTGCGGCCCGTAAATATCCTGATAGCCGCACTTCACAGGTTTGTGTGTTTCCTTCTTTTGTGTACAGGTTCATGAAAGATCGGGTTAAAAGACAAGAAGGGACAATATAACAGAATAAAACTCTTCAACTGTTTATGGTAAAGTTCAGGTGAACAGCTTTATTGACATGTATGTTGTATTATGTCACCACTATTCTGCTGTAGTCCAGATCAAGACCCAAACCAAGAAAAGTGGCATCAGATTAATCAAAATAAGTTATTTAAGTTTTTGCTCAAATTAACAGTTCAATCATGGATCTGTGAGAAGAGTCAGATTATTGACATGAATCAAAGAAAACATCTGAGGAGATGATGAAACTACTAAAACTGGGTTAAGAACTGTCCAATGGAAGAAGGTCATGAGGTCTGATGAGTCCAGATTTACCCTGTTCCAGAGTGATGGAGCATCAGGGGAAGAAGAGAGGAGGTGGAGTGATGCACCATCATGACTAGTGTCTACTGTACAACCTGTGGGGGCAGTGCTATGATCTGGGGCTGCTGCAGCTGGTCAGGTCCAGGTTCAAAGAATGAGGTCAGCTCACTAGAAAGATTAATGCAACTCTGGACGACAATAAATGTTGAGACATTACAGAAACTTATTGAAACGATGCCACAGTGAATCTGCTGTAATCAAAGGTAAAAGCAACAAAGTATTAAAGTGTGTGACTGTTTTTTGGCAGTGTATTTCCAGACAAATAAAGTACTCACCAACTCACCTAATTAACTTAAACATTATCATCTAAAAAGGAACTTTGCGGCTTTTCTAAAGTTCAGAGGATCACTTGACACTTTTGTCAACAACAAGCTCAAATAATGCAAAACTACAATAGTGCAGGCTTCAAGGAGGTAAACTGAGTTAATAGAGCATGAGCAGCGTTGTGTTAGCTGTGTTGTGCAATCAGACACTAACAACAGTGTAGTCAACCAGAAACATGGATCAGTTTATTGTTTCAAGTCAAAGTCATGCACAGTAGGAAAGTTGATACCTTGACACTGAATTCCACTTAATCTCTCTAGATAACAACAGGGATTTTGTATATGATCCAAGGGTTGTCACACGCATCTGTCAAATATAGAATATCACTGTAAAATGTGAAAGCAAAATTCCTCAGCACAACATTTTAGTTCCAAACTCCTTGGCTGTAAAGAACAGTGTATTTCACACCGCTCAGTTAATCTGACCATTCTCTTGTTATACAATGCAGCTTTTAAATGGTCATAAAACAGATTCAGCTTAATGCAGTAAAAAGGCAAAGATTTGGAAAGATTTTAGTACCTGTGGAGAAAGCATGAATTTGTATTTTAAAATGTAAATCAAAAGATTTACGTTTCTACAGACAGGATGCCAAAGAATAATGGATATGAGTGGTGATAAAAGGCCTTATTAAGTCCTTTTTATTTTTGTCATTCTCCAATATAGACTTTGCATTGTGATTGGCAGCACTTTTTATTTATGTGCAGCAGAAAGCCACATTATTGGCTTCAAAAAGAAACAATAAAAGGCACTGCCATCCTTATTTGTACAATTTATTGCATTTAGCTCCCCGTTCTGATGGCAGAGGTTTATCTTTAAGAACCAGATGACAGTTGGCTGACTAATTGCTCAACCTAATTTGCTCAAAGCATACTAACACCTAAAGGATCCAATGACTGTTGTTTTTGTTTGTTGAAACTTAATATTCCTCTCCCTCTTCCTCTCCTTCATCCCCGACGCTGTCAGTGCCCACCTCTTCGTAATCCTTCTCCAGGGCGGCCATGTCCTCTCTGGCCTCAGAGAACTCTCCCTCCTCCATCCCCTCTCCGACGTACCAGTGGACGAAGGCTCTCTTGGCATACATCAGGTCAAACTTGTGGTCGAGTCGAGCCCAGGCCTCAGCGATAGCGGTGGTGTTGCTCAGCATGCACACAGCCCTCTGGACCTTGGCCAGGTCTCCTCCAGGAACCACAGTGGGAGGCTGGTAATTGATGCCCACCTTGAAACCTGTGGGACACCAGTCCACAAACTGGATGGTCCTCTTCGTCTTGATGGTGGCGATGGCAGAGTTGACAGTCTTTTGGCACCACGTCGCCACGGAATAACAGGCAGCAGGCCATGTACTTCCCATGGCGAGGGTCACACTTCACCATCTGATTGGCTGGTTCGAAGCAGGCATTGGTGATCTCTGCTACTGATAACTGCTCATGATAGGCCTTCTCTGCTGAGATGACTGGGGCATAAGTGGCCAGAGGGAAGTGAATACGAGGGTAGGGCACCAGATTGGTCTGGAACTCTGTCAGGTCAACATTCAAGGCACCATCGAAACGCAGGGAGGCGGTGATGGAGGAGACGATCTGTCCAATCAGTCTGTTGAGGTTGGTGTAGGTGGGACGCTCGATGTCCAGGTTCCTGCGGCAGATGTCATAGATGGCCTCATTGTCCACCATGAAGGCACAGTCCGAGTGCTCCAGGGTGGTGTGGGTGGTCAGGATGGAGTTGTATGGCTCCACTACAGCTGTGGAGACCTGAGGGGCAGGATAGATTGCAAACTCCAGCTTTGACTTCTTGCCGTAGTCGACAGAGAGACGCTCCATCAGCAGAGAGGTGAAGCCAGGAGCCGGTTCCTCCTCCAAAGGAGTGGAAGATCAGGAAACCTTGGAGTCCGGTGCACTGGTCAGCCTGCAGGAAAACAATTAATCACTTCACTGTGACTGATGAACCTGAATTAAAATATGAAACAACTACAGTGAAACTCACCAGTTTTCGGATCCTGTCAAGAACCAGGTCGATGATCTCTTTGCCGATGGTGTAGTGACCTCGAGCATAATTGTTTGCTGCATCTTCCTTTCCAGTGATCAGCTGCTCAGGGTGAAAAAGTTGGCGGTAGGTTCCTGTACGGACTTCGTCTGTAAATGAATAATACCAACATTACAATCAGTAGTTCCCAAATCTAGATCAACCTGATTAACCAGATCAAAATTAGCATTAAAAAAAATCTTCCTACCGATGACAGTTGGCTCCAAGTCCACAAACACAGCTCTGGGAACATGTTTGCCAGCTCCAGTTTCACTGAAGAAGGTGTTGAAGGAGTCGTCTCCCCCTCCAATGGTCTTGTCACTGGGCATCTGACCGTCTGGCTGGATGCCGTGCTCCAGGCAGTACAGCTCCCAGCATGCATTGCCTATCTGGGATCCAGCTTGGCCAACATGTACAGAGATACATTCACGCTGCAACAACAAGCGATTCAGATGTTAAGAACTGTTTTTTGTACAATTATTTAGAAGAAAATAAAAGAGAATTTAATCAAACTCAATGAATCAAAGTATAATCAGCTAATAGAGGACTGGACATTGATCAGGTAAGACTAATCCAGACTAATCCATAAAAACAATTTGTCAGTGTCTTCATTAAGTCTTTATAAAGTGAAATCTTTCTATCATTTTAAAACATGATGTCATGGCAGACCACAAATTCAGTCTTTAAATCACATATTTGTATTTTACCTTACATTAAAAAATGTTTCAAAAGAATTAACTTGTGTTTTAAATGGAGTAAACAGGCATTTCCTCTGAGAAAGGAGTTGTTACTTGATCACGTTGAGCCAAGATAATGTTCCTGATATTTATTTATTGTGATGTTATTTAGTATTTAGTACATTCAATATTTTGTTTCATACACATTTTAAAATAGGTATAAAAGATTATGTTTCACCAGGTAAAATGACAAATCCTACACAACCTGTAGGTTGTCATTGAGTTTCCTAATTCTACTACAGAGTGACAAGGTTTGATCATTTCTCAACTTAAAATGCAACCGGTCTCCTGTCGACACAGAAACAGTGCTGATGTGACAGGTTGTGTTTGTTTTTTGTCACAAACCACGTCTTTAACTATTCTGACCGAACACAAACAAACTGGTCAAAACCAGATACTATTTTTCAGGTCTATTTTTCCATTCTTTGAAACAAAAAGATAAAATAAAACTCACCATGGTTTCGTCTCTTGCAGCAGTCCTCGTTCACCTGAAATGAGTGGCTGGGGATGTTTTGTCAGGTACGACTTCAGGGGAGCTGCTTTATAACACAGCATCACTAGGCAACAGCCTGCCATGTTGTGGTAACTGGAGGAGCTTGAGAAGCAAACACCAGCTCCTCCGATGAAATATGAGGAGGAAGAGCAAAAAAAAGAAAATCTATTGGTATGCTCCCCTGCAGAGATCTAAGGAACGTTGGCTGTTGTTACACTGATGAGCAACTGGCAGCAATGAGCTGGACGTCTATGAAATATGAGGCGTAACTGTTCGCCATCTTCTCAAGTGTCACATTTTAGATTTAAGACACCTTGTTATGCAGAGCAGTGTACAGTTAGGGGGCAGGTAGGGGTTCAGACTTGCTTAAGCACATTCCAACACATTATTGGAAACATTTATTTCTCTGTTGATGAAAAACTTTAAGTAAATAGGCAAAACATAATATTAATAATTTTAACAGAAGACTGCTCAAATTAAAACTTGGGCTTGTTAACATGGCACATTTGGAGGCTCTTTTTCCTAATCACACAAAGTAGGGAAACCTGATACCTTCCTAGAGTGACCTGAATAGGCTTCTGTTACAGATCACTGTTGCATTAACACTTTGGTCGAGATTAATTTACAATGCAAAGGCATCAGCTGAGTGGCTTGAGAAAACAAGGCACGCTTCTCTCAAAGTCAAGTGACTTTTGCGACTAATGTTACTTTTCCATTAGGTTAGAGAGCATCAGTGTATGGCAAAGATATTTCCAGTTTTATTTTGACAAAGAGAGAAAATGAGCAAGGTAGTTGTATTGAGTTGTCTAAAAGCATGCCATACCTAAAACTAGAGATCAGCAGAGAATCGTGATTTCCCCTGAGGGAGACATTACGTTTATTATTGTTTTTGACAAACTTTAGGAAAGGTTTTAGGGAACTTCTTGAAGAAACGTTAGTAAGTGACAAAAACTGTTGTGCTAGTTAGAAACTGTCTTTCTATCAGCATACTCCATTGTTTGAGTTCGAATGGCTGTTATGTTTCCCCCCTGCATCCAAGTAACCCTAGTGACAAATTGTTTGCGTTTGCCAGATTACACTCCTATTTAGTCTCCCTAGTTACTCCTTTTCTTTTCAAACCTATTTTGTTTTTGATTGTCAGCTGATCAAGACAGATGAGGCAGTTGCTCAAAGAGGTGTGTGTGCTTTGCTCTCAGTGGCAACACTCTTGTTATTGGACAATTCCCAGTTGATGTCAGAAACTAATCATCAGACCATAATGCAGAGTATACATTCTTCTTGCAATGTTACAAGACCGAATTTGTGACCCCTTCTCTCAGATTTTAGCACCAAAACCTTATAAAACTAAAACACACTGCATGATATTTATCAGTCTTGCTTTATTTTTTATGTACTACAGATGATATTGTTACAGTTTTGTGACTGAATTAGTTGTGTGAATACAGTTAACACATTGCATTAAGCTGCTGATGTTTTAGTACTCCTCTCCTTCATCCTCCTCCCCGACGCTGTCAGTGCCCACCTCTTCGTAATCCTTCTCCAGGGCGGCCAAGTCCTCTCTGGCCTCAGAGAACTCTCCCTCCTCCATCCCCTCTCCGACGTACCAGTGGACGAAGGCTCTCTTGGCGTACATCAGGTCAAACTTGTGGTCGAGTCGAGCCCAGGCCTCAGCGATAGCGGTGGTGTTGCTCAGCATGCACACAGCCCTCTGGACCTTGGCCAGGTCTCCTCCAGGAACCACAGTGGGAGGCTGGTAATTGATGCCCACTTTGAAACCTGTGGGACACCAGTCCACAAACTGGATGGTCCTCTTCGTCTTGATGGTGGCGATGGCAGCATTCACTTCTTTTGGCACCACGTCTCCACGGTACAGGAGGCAGCAGGCCATGTACTTCCCATGGCGAGGGTCACACTTCACCATCTGATTGGCTGGTTCGAAGCAGGCGTTAGTGATGTCAGCCACAGACAGCTGCTCATGATAGGCCTTCTCTGCTGAGATGACTGGGGCATAAGTGGCCAGAGGGAAGTGAATACGAGGGTAGGGCACCAGATTGGTCTGGAACTCTGTCAGGTCAACATTCAAGGCACCATCGAAACGCAGGGAGGCGGTGATGGAGGAGACGATCTGTCCAATCAGTCTGTTGAGGTTGGTGTAGGTGGGACGCTCGATGTCCAGGTTCCTGCGGCAGATGTCATAGATGGCCTCATTGTCCACCATGAAGGCACAGTCCGAGTGCTCCAGGGTGGTGTGGGTGGTCAGGATGGAGTTGTATGGCTCCACTACAGCTGTGGAGACCTGAGGGGCAGGATAGATTGCAAACTCCAGCTTTGACTTCTTGCCGTAGTCGACAGAGAGACGCTCCATCAGCAGAGAGGTGAAGCCGGAGCCGGTTCCTCCTCCAAAGGAGTGGAAGATCAGGAAACCTTGGAGTCCGGTGCACTGGTCAGCCTGCAGGAAAACAATTAATCACTTCACTGTGACTGATGAACCTGAATTAAAATATGAAACAACTACAGTGAAACTCACCAGTTTTCGGATCCTGTCAAGAACCAGGTCGATGATCTCTTTGCCGATGGTGTAGTGACCTCGAGCATAATTGTTTGCTGCATCTTCCTTTCCAGTGATCAGCTGCTCAGGGTGAAAAAGTTGGCGGTAGGTTCCTGTACGGACTTCGTCTGTAAATGAATAATACCAACATTACAATCAGTAGTTCCCAAATCTAGATCAACCTGATTAACCAGATCAAAATTAGCATTAAAAAAAATCTTCCTACCGATGACAGTTGGCTCCAAGTCCACAAACACAGCTCTGGGAACATGTTTGCCAGCTCCAGTTTCACTGAAGAAGGTGTTGAAGGAGTCGTCTCCCCCTCCAATGGTCTTGTCACTGGGCATCTGACCGTCTGGCTGGATGCCGTGCTCCAGGCAGTACAGCTCCCAGCATGCATTGCCCATTTGTACACCCGCCTGACCAACATGTACAGAGACTGCATTCACGCTGGAGGAACATGGAAAACAAGCCACGTTATTGAAGTCTGGAATTGCAAACTGCAGTTTGCATTTACAGTTTTCCAGGCAAGAAAACAGCTTTTGTCTGAAGAATGTGCAGCTGCAGAAACTTACCATGATTGTTATGAACTCCTGCTGCTGATGTTGAGGAGCTGCAGATAAAATCTGTTGTTGTGTGTCTGTTAAGATTTCTCCACTACTTATAGTTCCATCAAACTCTATGGTAACATGCTTTGTTTTCAATAAATGGGGGGTTAAGCAGGGGAAAAGCCAATAGTTCAGCCATGGAACAAATTGTTCCATGCTTTGCTACACATCAATAACCCTTGATGCTGTACCAGGATAATGTATAACTCTGACCACCACGCACATAGATACATACATGTTGACATTTAGGTCAACATGTCAAACAGTGTCCATAGAGTACACTGAGAATAATGAACTTTTTTTGAACATTTCAATGAACTGTCTAGGCCTGTTCCCTCTCTTCTGCTTGGTGCATTGTTGCATTAGAGGACGGGGGCTCCCTGCCTCCCCCTCGCCATTTAATCTGACTGAGCTGCTCTGTTGTGGTTTCCACATGATTGGCTGATTCTGTTGTTACAGAAACATCGAAGGCCAAGCTGTTGCCACACTGGTCTGACACTCCAAATGTCAGCAACACTGTTCTTTACAGTACACATGGGTTGTGGCCAGGTTGCTGACATGCAGTCTGTGAGCTGCACAGTCTGCATTAAATTAAACTCAGTTCCTCTTTTCTGAATACGTTCCTCTAAAAGTTTTCTTATTGTTGTTGTTGCAGATACTACAACTACAACTACTTCAGAAACAGACATATTCTGGAAATACTAAAAATTAATAATTTGTCTGTATATGAACCACCCTGTCATGTTTAAATTCACCCCAATCAGTCGAGGCCTGGTCCAGCTGGAATCTCCACTACTACGTAGTGCTGTTCAGTGGGGATTTATCCATTTGTCTATGGCTGTAGACTATAATTCTGTAAGGTCTTAAACCTTACAACGTAAAGTGCCTCGAGATGACATCTGTTGTGATTTGGTGCTATATAAATGAACTGAATACAAATGAACAGAAATTATGGAGACTGGTAAAAGAAAAGCAGCAAAACCTTTACTATAGATACAGAAGAGAACACAGCACCACCTAGTGTCATACAAGGGAAACAGTGTTAATGTAAATATCCATATATTTTCCTATAAATTGTGTGATGCTTTTGTTTTCATGGTGATTTCATGATGATTCCTTTAGAAAAAAGAGCTCACTACTGTGTAGACAAACAAACAGGCCCACTGGGCCTACCTGTATATCAGGATACAGATCCATAAACCCAGGAGGTCACAGCTTCAGTATGAGGTTAGTGTTAGTATTTCTTATTTGAAAGTCACAGTGTTCACTTAAAAGAAGCAAATAGACCACAATAATACAAAAATCACCAAAAAAGACAATGGTATGATGCAAATGTCTCTCTCAGCCCGTATATTATGTATAACTAAATTATTACCTGTTATAACCTATTTTAAAATTATTTAAATTCATATGATTGTTTTAATATTATTCTACTCTACTATTATTTATTATATCAATGGAAAGATCCAGATATCCATTTAGAGAATATGGAGAGAAAGAAAAAGATAAACACACTGACAACCAGCTGTTCTTTCATTGATCTTTAATGACCGATTTAATCCAAGAGATGATGTTATTAGTTACCACCTGGATTGATTCCATAAATCAGTTCCACACAATGTAAAAGTACAATTTGCATGGATTTGGTTTCTGCAGGATATTTAGTTCAAATGACTTTAGATGATAGTTTTGCAATTTTGAACTAAATAAATGTTTACATTGTAGTGTTTCAACCTCTCTGATAGCATCACAATCAAGGATGTTAAAAGAGTTAAATAACATACATTTTCTATCTCAAGAGTATTAAATTGTCATAAATAGTGTTAAGTAAACAAGGTGAAGGACAAAAATCAGCAGCTGAATTTGATGCATTCAATTCATCAATGAGAAGATTAATCCAAAATCAAAATAAAACCATATTTGCATTAGAAAAATTAAATCACACATCAAGTCATGTCCTCAAAATGGCCAATAAAATAATTGAAAAACTACTGTTCCCTTTTATAATTCTATGAAACTGTTGAAGAATTTGATAATGCAAGGCTAAACCCTGCTAACGTACTGTTCACATTGGTGGAGTTCTCCATGGCTCTAGTCAAAGACACCTGTATTTCTTTTATAGAGCAATCCCACCTGGTGTCACAGTTTTATTTTACAGAGTTAATAACAACGCAATCAGATGCTTCATGCAAGGAACTATGAAAACTCAGAACATAGAGAGACATAAACTATTTTGACACTCATACAGTACATTCATGACTTATTTTTTTGCTTGAGATATTACTAATACGCTGTGTTGTGTTTAATTTGTATTCACCAAAATATAAATAATTCAAGAATAAGAAATCAACACAAAAACAAACTGATAAGGTTCATTCTGGATGTATCATTAACCACAATGTTTACATCGTT
Organism: Anabas testudineus; assembly: GCF_900324465.2. Taxonomy (NCBI): domain Eukaryota; kingdom Metazoa; phylum Chordata; class Actinopteri; order Anabantiformes; family Anabantidae; genus Anabas; species Anabas testudineus. Next base: position 1,220,515 of record NC_046611.1, read on the forward strand.
TAACATTTCTCTAATTTCTTAGTGAGAGCTCTCTGGCACTGCTTTTAATGTGGAGTCATAGCCATTGAGATGTTCTGTGCATGTCTCTGCTCATGTCTTTCACAGACAGGATTATCTGAGGAGCTGAAGGAGAATCTAAATGTGACATCAGCCTCAAAACCTCTGGGTGAAGTTCTCAGGGAAAACACCTTTGGCTGAAATTTCTTTCTTCTCCAACCACTGAGACTCCTTCAGGCCCATGAGCCAGCCGTCGTCCTGCAGTCGGACAAAGACGTTTCATTGATTACGTTTTGAGAACAAAATAATCTGTCAACATGTGTGTTGCCTGATGAAGGTCTGTGGACTGAAATGTGATTAAAAGTGATGTACACTACTGTTCAAACATTTGGGGTCAGTTAGAAATGTTTTCAAAGAAAAGCAGATTTTTTTTTGAACACATAAGTGTTGTAAAAGGCTATCGTAGCTGTTTCTTAATGGAATATGTGAACAGAGGAGCATCATCAATATCCTACTGGGGTTCAGTAAGAATGTGATTTATTTAAAAGGCTGACTGAATACAAGAAAACTCTTTAAAATAGCTACCACTAGTAGCCTCAGTGTAAAGTTACTAAAACAAACAGAAGGACATATTCTTTATCTATTTATTTATTTATTAAGTTTATGTGAGATACCATCTAAATGTAAATGCAAAGACAAGAGAGTCACTGACCTGTTCATCGGGGTTGTCAAATGCCAAAACCAGCACAACATCTCCAGTCTTTAGCTCCAGCTCGTCACCATCAGTAGCAGTATAATCGTGTATGGCTTTTACCTGGAGTAAAGAGACCCACAAATTAAAATCCTACTCAGTATAAACCCACAGGAAAAAAGAATCGTCTTAGAAATTTCTCTTTCATTTATATAATAATAGATTTTACTGGATGCTAAACATGGACTCTCACCTTGTAGAGGAATCCTGGCGGGAGTTCGCTGTCTGAACCATTGGTCACTGCACTCTGTGGCAAAACAAGCAAAATGTCCAAGTGTCTTATTAAAGAAACCTAAGAAATGATTAATATAGTTGCTAAGACGTGTAATGAAGAAGGTTTGAAGCAAAGAAAAAAGTTTAAAGTCGAAAAAAGAAGGAAGCCAGGAGTAAGTGTTTTGTCAGATTCTTCTCTTGCAGCCTTCACCCTGTGTAAACCTGAGCTTCCTGTGTGGACCTCTGTACAGCCAACTCTACCTGGACCTCCTCCTCATCGCCCTGGTCACTCTGATCCTCATCCCAGTTGGGCTGGGTGTACGACTGAGTACAGACCCCATCATCGCTCCAGCTCTCCCGACCAGGAGTCGTCTCCGTGTCATCCCAACCAGGCTGAGTGTAGCTCTGGGAGTTGCTTGCGTTATAGTCCCAGCCCTTTGAAGCCTCTAGTGCGGACTGGTCATCATTGTGTTCGGGTTCCTGCTCTGCAGCAGTCTGTTTGTGCTGCAAGGTTGGGGCGATGTGAAGCATTGTGATGGGTTTGGAAGAAAGAGGAATCACGGGTGGACGGATGGAAAGCGGGGGTACAGTGTAAAGTAGGTCCCATTTGGTTGGGAAGGGATTTTACAGGGTATCAGGAAGTCACAGATGGTAAATTATTTCAGGCTTATTATTTCAGTTGGAGAGTTTATTTCACAGTCCAAAAATGTGGCAAAATATACAGACGGTATAAATTAGGTTTTATAATGAGGCCAAACAGACAAATCCGTGCTTACCCACGAGTCCCACGACGGCACCTTCCGTCAGGCAGTAAGAGACAAAACAACGAGTGAGGTGAGAGGGCGGAAAACGCTCCCACCAGCAACCAGCACTCTCATGCAGCAACACAAGCTTTATGTCCTCAGCAGTATAGGAATATATGACAATGGAAAACTCTAATATACTGTTTAATAGTAAAACCAGGCTTCGTTTCCAATGACAGTGAAGCTGTTTGTTCCAGTTCAGACATGAGTTATTTCTTGACCATCAGCTGATGATTTGTTACCTCCTGCACCGCACTGTGTCCAATGAGTCCTCGGGTGAAACATCCTTTACTGTATGTTTTTAAGTTCGACCAATGAAAAGAGGAAAACAGACTCTCTGTGCTTTTGATCCATTTTTACTCATTTTGTGTCAGTTTTACGAGCTTTTCTACTTCGCATCTCTTTTTTCTTTTGTGTCTCTCTTGACACATTTCACTCACCAATTTTTTTATTCTGTGACTCATTTTGAAGAATTTGCAGGTGTTTGCTCTTGTTTTGCACGTCGTTGGAGTTATTTTACTAACTTTATGACCCAAAACGTTTACAGTCCTTTCATACAGAGGTTCGTGTCTAGTCAGTAGTCCACCCATAAACCTGTATTACAACATATCACACATCAAGACACTTTGAATAAACCACTACCTTTCTGTCTCTACTCTGTCAGGATCGTTTTAAACATGCATTTTATCAACCAACATCAATAAATCTGATCAGCTAATAAGTTCCAAGCCAAACAAAGAGTGTCTTTGCAGATGTTTACATGCAGTCTACAGTTAGATTGTTAGTTTTATATTGAACAGGTAGGACACTAAAATAAGCTGCATCATTTCTCATTTATTTGAGATTTTCCTAGTTTTTCTTGCCCTGAAGTGTCAGATTTAAGGAACACATCAGGTTTACAGCTGTAATTTGAAGAACATACAATTCTGACCTCTGCTGCATGTAAACAATCTTTGACCTTCGATCTCAACAAAACCCACCAACCTTTGAAGCTGGAAGTGTAACTGGCTGAAAAACCTCCAAATCCCAGTCCAGCAGGTTCACCCCTGAGGGCTCACACTGCTTCACACACACACACACACACACACACACACTCTGGTTCACAATGAGGGGAAAAGGGAACTTCACACCAGCTCATATGTCCTAGTTGAGCAAACAGAAATGATCTTTCCGTGGTCAGTCTGACCTGCTGCGTCCTGGTCGTAGCATCTGTGTTAGCGTCAGGCACTGAGGCCTCGTCCTCATTCTCGAACAGGTCGACATGCTGACGTTTCTGGTCCGGGGACGGCGTCAGTCTGGGTGGAGGTCTACTGGGAGGAGGACCAGGCCTCTGTGCCAGCAGGGTTAAATCAAAACCACACACATGCATGCATGCAACAGCAGAGAGGGAGACAGAGACGCATTGAGAGAGATGATGTGATGGATCCTCACTGAAGGTTAAGAACAACAGCAGGATGCAGCTCGCAGTAAGATGATCGAGCTCTTCATGTGAAGCATCCTGAGTCTGAGTCTGTTATTTCATATTGATCCCTTACCGTTTCTGTATTAGGTTCTGCTCTGTAATTAAGTTGTTTTTACTCTTGTATGTCCATTAGCTTCATTCGTATGTTATAACTTAATAAAATAATACAGTCGGCATAGTTATGGTGTGTTTGTATTTGTTTTTACCTTCGGTAGTGAGCTGGCTGATTCACTGTGGTTGTCTTCTTCGCTGCAGAAGGAGAAAAGGAAGGTTTAAAAGAAGGAATGGGGGTGAAAACGTGCAGGAAAATAAGGGAGAAGTAAAAGAACAAGTAACTGGAACTCTGAGCTCTGTCCACACGAGGGCGACAAGAAGCTTCAAATATCCAAGACAGAGCAAAACATGCACATGTGATCATCTGCAGAGTTATTAACAAGTGTAAAAACCTCAAACACGAGCCAAACAGGAAGTATCACTCCAACGCAAAAGTTAGAAAACCAGAGCAGCTTCACAAAGCTGAACGTCATGGCAGATAATAATGTTGTTTTATATACATACACATGGAAACTGCAATTCACAAATGCCTGCAGCTTAAACCAAATTCAAACTTTTTTTTTATTCAATCAAGCAAATTCCAGGCAGACATGGATCCAAGCGCAGCAGGTTTTACCTCTTTGCGTCTCCCGTCTTGGCTGCTGCAGTATCACCTTTTCTGCAGTAGGGGGCGTTGTGATGGACATTACTCATTTGTTCTTGGGGTCATTAAATGTCTAAAACTCCACAGTTCACTTACTTGAGCTCCCGCTGCTCCTCCAGTTTGGTCATGATGTCGTTCAGGTTTTGGCTCAGCTGAGGAGACAAACGTCAGATGGTTCTGAGTGAATTCTTCAACAGTTGGATCAGTAACACGTGGACGCTTTGACCAACCTTGCTCATTTCTTTGTGGAACTTCTCCTGATGACCTGCCAGGCTCTGGAATGTGTTAACATAGACGCCAACACGGCTGCACGCCCACACACACACATTAAAAAACAAAATACAATACAGGAAATGGTTGTTATTGGAGGAACATTCTGTTAAAGCCTCACCTGTCCCACAGCACTGGAAGCTCGTCTTGTAACTCCACGTTCAGCTCCTCGAAAATCTTCTGAGCGCGGCCCAGATCCTCCTCCGCCTGCACGTGCACAACAAATATTAATTAAACACTATACAGTGCACGTGTAGTGTATTTGTAATGGTTAAAAAAGGTTTATCATGACCGCACGACATGCAGCACACACAGGGTTTAATAACTGCAGGCATGTGAATGCTGTGAGGCGTTCACATGCCTGCGAGGGTGTTTCTGTCCAGTGTACTGTACACGAGCTGCCGTGTACGAAGTCCAAAGATTCATTATTTGCCTCAGTTTGATAAAATGAAATCAACATTCATCCAGTCAATGCAAATAAAATGTCTGATCCAAAACCACTGACAGTCTGAGACCTAAAAGTGATCCACAAAGCTCTAAGTGCTTTATTTGTACCAGACATCTTTCCTAACTGTTTCTCCTTTTATTCTCAATCATTTCTTGCTCATAACTCTGCGCTAAACCTCATCGTGTGGAGACAACTTGAAGCCAGGCCAACAAATTTGGGGTGAGGAGAGGAGTCAGTGATGAACCAGAGTTTCACCTGGTTGTAGAAGAGGTTAGTCTGAGCCACCTGGTGGGCTGATATCAAACCCTGAGCCCAGCTGGGAGCCGCCATCTCCAACAGGGCTGCTGGCTAACCACACACACCATGCAAGACACAGAGAGAGGAGAGAAGGCGAAGAGCGAGGATCCAGAGACATGAAGCGACAGAACGGAACGAGAGAGAGAGAGAAAGATAAAAACAAACAAGAAGCATTCAAAATGAACACATACATGTTAATTAGCATTTAGTCGGAGAGAGGACGCAGCCACTCAAACACATTAATGTCACAGTCATGGACAGATTAAGAAAACCAATCTGTGTCATTTAGTTTTTCTTTGGAATCACTTCAGGAATCATGGTTGTTTTGTGTCCTCATGTCGAGTCTCTGAAGTTGGTTTAAATCTCTCAGTGGTTCATGAGGTTTTCTTTTGTGCTCATTGTGTCTCTGTGGTTATTTCATGTTAACTGACAGTAGTTTCTATTTAACTGTTACTTTAAAGTTCAGTCAAACACACAAACTGCTGACAGGTCAGGTGTGGTTACCTTGGCGATCTTGGCCTCGTCCTTCTTCTTGCCTTTCTGTAGGGAGGCGAAGTGATGCCGGGCGCTGTCGAAGTCCACCATCTTCCTGTTGCGTTTGGCTATACGAGCCTGTGGGAGAGCTCTTGTTTAACACTTCAGGATGCACCCGCTGCTTTTTTACATAGTGCAGCTAAACTAGAGACGCACACACCTTGATTTCGGGAAACTGAGCCAGGTATGAGTCCATGCAGATCATAGATTTGTCCGTGATGCTCTGGTGGAAGTCTAACCACAGAGTGTCTGTGTCCTGAAACCCAGAAACAAACACATTTGATAAGACGATATTCTCCTTTTTCTATTTTCTCACTGTCTGATGATCAGACAGTCTTTTTAAAGGCTCTGATTTTAGAAAGTCTGTAAAGAAATACGATTTTTCTATAGTGTGTACATATATAAATCAATTCAATCTGATTTCTTCTCATTTAAACCTTCTGTCCTGGTCTGAAAGATATTTCTTCCTCACTCTCTGACTCTAACCAGCACATTGACAAAGCAGCATCTATTCAGTTCTACTCGAAGTCCCAACGTGTCTACTGAACCTAATCCACCACTGTTTCCCACATTAGGTCTAAACTGAAACAAGGGGCTCCAGAATAACTGTCTGTTCCCTGTAAAGACGACAGCTGCTCAGCTCGGACCACAGACCGCTGCAGATTTAAACTGTCCTGACGGAAACACTGGTCACTTTCTGCATTTTACCTCCAAGTTATTGTCCATCTCCTTCTCTATCATCTCCTTCAAGATGGAAGGAGAGAAGCATGCGGTGAAGAGAAAGAAAGTGTGTTAGCAGGTAGAAGAGTTAGAACGTGAGGCTGAAATGTGCCTTTAATCCAAACGTGGATAAAACTGAGATTCCACCGAATCATTATGTCAAAGATCAAAGAAGCAGCGTTGAGACTTTTTGAACAGTTGAAGTCGGAGCAGAAAAGAAAAAAGTACAGTAAGAAAAAAGAGGAGCAGTAACTTAGCTTCCTGCTCTCACCTCTGCTGCTGCGTCCAGCTCCTCTTTACCAAACCAGTCGGGTTCGTACATGTCAGCCAGACAGTCCTGCAGCCGCCGCGACGCGTCGTGCATCACTGACACACAAACACACACAACACCAGCCACAATTCACTGTTCTCTGCAAAGCTCCATCATAACACTTCAGCTATACATGAAAATACGACCCAGCAAGACACCAGCAGACGGCGTCCTGCCCACGTCAGGTCAGATCTCAACGTGAGAAGCCACCGAGTTTGTCTTTCAACCTTTTTCAGATCTTTGGTTGAAGAACCACTGATTTGGTCTGAAATGTTGAAGAGAAGTCGCTGTCCCTGTTTGTTCCTCTACATTAGTTTTGAGGAGAGATCTGGTGCCGTGCTGGACGTTTGTTGAACTAAATATGTGAATGCTGAAGCTCGCACTTACTTTTCACTGCTTCCAGGTAGGTTTTCAGGTCTTTCTGCAGTTTGGTGCCTTCTGCCTACAAGAGCAACGCAGCATGTGAACGATATATTTAACAGCGTGGGTAAAATCCTGAGGACTAACTGTGAGGAAAGGCAGAAACACGTCACGTGCTTCCTCTGAAACAGGAGTTTTATCATAAAACAATATGAAGATACTGTTACATCCTTGAAAACCAGGTGAATCAGAAAGAATCTCTGAGTAAAAGCTGCTCCCGACCATCTGCTTGTTGAAGTTGACCACCATCTCCTCAAACGCCTCGTCTCGGGTCTCGTCTGCTTTTCCGAGTTTCTGCAAAACCTGCAGAGAAGTAATAACAGTAACAACAACAATAATAATAACAATAACAATAATAATAATAATAACAATAATAACAATAATAATATTAATAATAATAACAACAATAACAACAACAACAACAACAATAATAATAATTAAATAATAATAATAATAACAATAATAATAATAATAATAATAATAATAACAATAATAAGACACAGACAGAAACATATAAAGATATAAAAGAACCTAAATCACAGCATCAAGCCAGTCACCAAACAACTGGGACAGGAAGCTGACGACAGATTAGTTTCAATAATGTTTTTGTATTTTTAATATTATTTTATTCATGACTTATTATATTTTATTATCTCTATTAGTTCTTATTCTATCAATGATTTGATTTTTGTTTTTATTTCTTTTTAGTCATTTAATCATTTGTCTCTTGTTTAAATTTTTCTTCTTCTGTAGTTTTCATTAGTTTATTGAACACGTCATGATTTAATAAATCAGTCGTTCCACTCTGACGTGTTGACTTGTTTCTGGTCGAACCAGGTCACTGCTGCTTAATCTGATCAGACGATCGACTCCACCTCCTCCACCTGCTGCTGCTCTAATCCTGTGGTGACGGATACACAAACACCACACGACGGAGGGACTTCCCCCAAACACACACACACACACACTGCCAGAGGCTGTTTATAGCTCCCAATGGAAAATACTGCATTCAGTGTTAAGAACAAGTACTGAAGTACTGTTATCTACAAGTACCACTGAAGTACTGAAGTACTATTATCTACAAGTACCACTGAAGTACTGAAGTACTATTATCTACAAGTACCACTGAAGTACTGAAGTACTGTTATCTACAAGTACCACTGAAGTACTGCTATCTAAAAGTACCACTGAAGTACTGAAGTACTGTTATCTACAAGTACCACTGAAGTACTGAAGTACTGTTATCTACAAGTACCACTGAAGTACTGAAGTACTGTTATCTACAAGTACCACTGAAGTACTGAAGTACTATTATCTACAAGTACCACTGAAGTACTGAAGTACTGTTATCTACAAGTACCACTGAAGTACTGAAGTACTGTTATCTACAAGTACCACCTAAGTACTGAAGTACTGTTATCTACAAGTACCACTGAAGTACTGAAGTACTGTTATCTACAAGTACCACTGAAGTACTGAAGTACTGTTATCTACAAGTACCACTGAAGTACTGAAATACTGTTATCTACAAGTACCACTGAAGTACTGAAGTACTGTTATCTACAAGTACCACTGAAGTACTGAAGTACTGTTATCTACAAGTACCACTGAAGTACTGAAGTACTGTTATCTACAAGTACCACTGAAGTACTGAAGTACTATTATCTACAAGTACCACTGAAGTACTGAAGTACTGTTATCTACAAGTACCACTGAAGTACTGCTATCTAAAAGTACCACTGAAGTACTGAAGTACTGTTATCTACAAGTACCACTGAAGTACTGAAGTACTATTATCTACAAGTACCACTGAAGTACTGAAGTACTGTTATCTACAAGTACCACTGAAGTACTGAAGTACTGTTATCTACAAGTACCACCTAAGTACTGAAGTACTGTTATCTACAAGTACCACTGAAGTACTGAAGTACTGTTATCTACAAGTACCACTGAAGTACTGAAGTACTGTTATCTACAAGTACCACTGAAGTACTGAAATACTGTTATCTACAAGTACCACTGAAGTACTGAAGTACTGTTATCTACAAGTACCACTGAAGTACTGAAGTACTGTTATCTACAAGTACCACTGAAGTACTGAAGTACTGTTATCTACAAGTACCACTGAAGTACTGAAGTACTATTATCTATAAGTACCACTGAAGTACTGAAATACTGTTATCTACAAGTACCACTGAAGTACTGAAGTACTGTTATCTACAAGTACCACTGAAGTACTGAAGTACTATTATCTACAAGTACCACTGAAGTACTGAAGTACTGTTATCTACAAGTACCACTGAAGTACTGAAATACTGTTATCTACAAGTACCACTGAAGTACTGAAGTACTGTTATCTACAAGTACCACTGAAGTACTGAAGTACTGTTATCTACAAGTACCACTGAAGTACTGAAGTACTATTATCTACAAGTACCACTGAAGTACTGAAATACTGTTATCTACAAGTACCACTGAAGTACTGAAGTACTGTTATCTACAAGTACCACTGAAGTACTGAAGTACTGTTATCTACAAGTACCACTGAAGTACTGAAGTACTGTTATCTACAAGTACCACTGAAGTACTGAAGTACTGTTATCTACAAGTACCACTGAAGTACTGAAGTACTGTTATCTACAAGTACCACTGAAGTACTGCTATCTAAAAGTACCACTGAAGTACTGAAGTACTGTTATCTACAAGTACCACTGAAGTACTGAAGTACTGTTATCTACAAATACCACTGAAGTACTGAAGTACTATTATCTACAAGTACCACTGAAGTACTGAAGTACTGTTATCTACAAGTACCACTGAAGTACTGAAGTACTGTTATCTACAAGTACCACTGAAGTACTGCTATCTAAAAGTACCACTGAAGTACTGAAGTACTGTTATCTACAAGTACCACTGAAGTACTGAAGTACTGTTATCTACAAGTACCACTGAAGTACTGAAGTACTGTTATCTACAAGTACCACTGGAGTACTGAAGTACTATTATCTACAAGTACCACTGAAGTACTGAAGTACTGAAGTACTATTATCTACAAGTACCACTGAAGTACTATTATGTATAAGTACCACTGAAGTACTGAAGTACTATTATCTACAAGTACCACTGAAGTACTGAAGTACTATTATCTACAAGTACCACTGAAGTACTGAAGTACTGTTATCTACAAGTACCACTGAAGTACTAAAGTACTGTTATCTACAAGTACCACTGAAGTACTGAAGTACTGTTATCTACAAGTACCACTGAAGTACTGCTATCTAAAAGTACCACTGAAGTACTGTTATCTAAAAGTACCACTGAAGTACTGAAGTACTATTATCTACAAGTACCACTGAAGTTCTGAAGTACTGTTATCTACAAGTACCACTGAAGTACTGAAGTACTGTTATCTAAAAGTACCACTGAAGTACTGAAGTACTATTATCTACAAGTACCACTGAAGTTCTGAAGTACTGTTATCTACAAGTACCACTGAAGTACTGAAGTACTGTTATCTACAAGTACCACTGAAGTACTGAAGTACTGTTATCTACAAGTACCACTGAAGTACTGAAGTACTGTTATCTACAAGTACCACTGAAGTACTGAAATACTGTTATCTACAAGTACCACTGAAGTACTGAAGTACTGTTATCTACAAGTACCACTGAAGTACTGAAATACTGTTATCTACAAGTACCACTGAAGTACTGAAGTACTGCTGCCTGGTGTTCGTTTTCAGCCCTAAAATACTCACTCGGGTTATTAAGAGAGAGCGGGAAGAGGCCGGGGGGCTGTGGGGTGGCTATAGATAGATACGCCCCCCCCCCAGCAGAGAGGCATGCTGGGAGTTCTGGGAGGGAGGGACAGGTGTTCAGGATTCAAATGACTACATGTAGAGTCTGTCGTACATTTTCTGACACCGTGTGGTCCATAAACATTTGGACGTCAGCAGCACAGAGACTCGGAGTGATTCAGGGTTCACGTCTCTCGTCCCGACGCTGCGTAGATTCTGTTTAACTGTAAAAACACCGAAGGGCCCGGCCCTCAGGCAGCACTGCATCAGAAACAGACACGGTTCTGTGACTGCTCACACAAAGAACCCCCCCACATATCAACAAGACCCAGAAACACTCTGAGCTGAGCTCATCTCACATGCACTGAAGTGAAGGTGAAAACTCGTTATCACACCGTGGCTCAGTAGTAAAAGAGTCTGAGCGCCATGTTGTACAATTTCTCATCAATATATGTTCTGCTTTTATTTTTCATTCACTCGTCCAACTGACTCAGGAACGAACGCAGAGACTCCGACTCTGTTCGACCCTGGACCTGTAAACCCAGTACAGATCTACATTATTCTGTGTCTGTGCACCAACATACTGCATCTCCCTCTGGAAAGGTTCAGAACTGCTTCATCGTGGCTGAAGATGAAGGGACTTCTGTCAGTGTCCACATACTCGGTAGGTTTTTACATTTCTGTGAATCTTCCAGCTCATTTTAGATCTTATTAAGAAACAGACGCTCCGATTCAGCCGGAAGAAAAGAGTAAGAAATATAAATATAATATAAATATAAGAAAAGAGTCCACTCATCTTCTTCTTCTCTTTCGGCTTTTCCCATCAGGGGTCGCCACAGCGAATCATCCTTTTCCACCTAAATCTATCATGAGCATCTTCTACCCTAACACTAGCCAACCTCATGTCCTCTGTTATAACATCCATATATCTCCTCTTTGGTCGTCCTCTTGCCCTCCTGCCTGGCAGCTCCATCTCCAACATCCTTCTACCAATATACTCACTATCCCTCCTCTGAACATGTCCAAACCATCTCAGTCTGGCCTCTCTGACTTTGTCGCTAACTCAGACAACGTGAGCCGTCCCTCTGATGTACTCGTTCCTTATTCTGTCTAACCTGGTCACTCCTAAGGAGAACCTCAACATCTTCATCTCTGCTACCTCCATCTCAGCCTCTTGTCTCTTTCTCACTGCTACCGTCTCTAACCCATAGAGCAGAGCTGGTCTCACCACTGTCTTGTACACCTTTCCTTTGAGTCTTGCTGACACTCTTTTGTCACACAACACTCCTGACACTTTCCTCCACCCGCTCCAACCTGCCTGCACTCTCCTCTTCACCTCTTTTCCACACTCTCCATCACACTGAACTGTTGAACCCAAGTACTTAAACTCCTGCACCTTCTTCACCTCAGCCCCCTGTAACCTAACACTTCTACCTTGATCCCTCTCGTTCAGACACATGTATTCTGTCTTACTACGACTGACCTTCATGCCTCTTCTTTCCAGAGCAAACCTCCACCTCTCCAGCTGTTCCTCTACCTGCTCTCTACTCTCACTGCAAATCACAATGTCATCCGACAAACATCATTGTCCAGGGAGATTCCTGTCTGACCTCATCTGTCAGCCTGTCCATCAACATAGCAAACAAGAAGGGACTCAAAGCTGATCCTTGGTGTAGTCCCACCTCCACCTTGAACTCCTCTGTCTGACCTACAGCACATCTCACCACCGTCATACTTCTCTCATACATGTCCTGAACTAGTCTGACGTACTTCTCTGCCACTCCAGACGACCTCATACAGTACCACAGCTCCTCCCTCGGCACCCTGTCATACGCCTTCTCTAAATCTACAAAGACACAATGCAGCTCCTTCTGACCATCTCTGTACTTTTCCATCAACATTCTCAAAGCAAAAATGGCATCAGTGGTGCTCTTACGGGGCATGAAACCATACTGCTGCTCACAAATCTCCACCTTCTTCCTAAGCCTGGCTTCCACTACTCTTTCCCACAGCTTCATTGTGTGGCTCATCAACTTTATTCCTCTATAGTTGCTGCAGTCCTGCGTGTCACCCTTGTTCTTAAAGATCGGAACCAGAACGCTTCTCCTTCATACCTCAGGCATCTTCTCACTCTCTAGAATCCTATTGAACAAACTGGTTAGAAACTCCACTGCTGTCTCTCCTAAGCACTTCCACACCTCCACAGGTATGTCATCAGGACCAACAGCCTTTCCACTCTTCATCCTTTTCAGAGCCTTCCTAACCTCATCCTTTCCAATCTCTGCTATTTCCTGCTCCACAACATCCACATCTTCCTCCCTTCTTTCCCTGTCATTTTCCTCATTCATCAGATCCTCAAAATACTCCTTCCATCTTTTCTGCACACTCTCCTGGGTTGTTAGCACCTTTCCATCTCTGTCCTTAATCACCCTTACCTGTTGCACATCCTTCCCATCTCTATCTCTCTGTCTGGCTAGCCTGTACAAGTCCTTCTCTCCTTCCTTTGTGTCTAACCTGTCATACAGCTCATCGTAAGCTTTCTGTTTGGCCTTTACCACCTCCCTCTTCACTCTACGCTGCTGCTTCCTTGTACTCCTGTCTACTTTCCTCAGTCCTTTCTACATCCCACTTCCTTCTAGCTAACTTCTTCCTCTGGACGCATTCCTGTACTTCCTCATTCCACCACCAAGTGTCTTTACCTTCTTTCCTCTTTCCAGATGACACACTTGGCACCTTCCTACCTGTTTCCCTGATAACTTCTGCTGTAGTTTCCCAGTCATCTGGAAGCTCATCCTGACCACCCAGAACCTGTCTCAACTTCTGCCTGAATTCCTCACAAGTTTCTTCATTCTTTAACTTCCACCACTTGGTCTTCTTCTCTGTCTTCCCTCTCTTCTTCTTCCTGACCTCCAGAGTCATCTTACACACCACCATGCGGTGCTGTCTGGCTACACTCTCTCCTACCACCACTTTGCAGTCACTAACCTCTCTCAAATGACCTCGTCTACATAGGATGTAGTCCACCTGTGTACTCCTACCTCCACTTCTGTATGTCACTCTGTGTTCCTCTCGCTTCTGGAAGTAAGTGTTGACTACAGCCATTTCCATCCTCTTAGCAAAGTCCACCACCATCTGTCCTTCCAGATTCCTTTCCTTCACACCAAACCTGCCCATCACCTCCTCATCACCTCTGTTGCCCTCACCAACATGCCCATTGAAGTCTGCTCCAACAACAACTCTCTCTCCTCTGGGGATACTCTCTATGACCTCATCAAACTCACTCCAGAATCTCTCCTTCTCTTCTAACTCACAGCCAACCTGTGGCGCATACCCACTGACTACATTCACCATCACCCCTTCAATTTCTAGCTTTATGCTCATCACCCTGTCTGAGACTCTTTTCACCTCTAGAACATTGTTCACAAACTCCCCCTTCAAGATCACTCCTACCCCGTTTCTCTTCCTATCCACACCATGGTAGAACAGTTTGTATCCTCCTCCGATACTACGTGCCTTGCTGCCCTTCCACCTTGTCTCCTGCACACACAGAACATCTACCTTCCTTCTCTCCATCATGTCTGCCAGCTCTCTGCCTTTCCCTGTCATCGTACCAACGTTAAGAGTCCCTATTCTCAGATCTATGTTCCTGCCTTTTCCCTTCTCTCTCTGACCACGAACCCTTCTGCCTCCCCTCTTTCTTCGACCAACAGTAGTCAAATTTCCACCGGCACCCTGTAGGTTAACAGCATCGGTGGCGGTCGTTGTTAACCCGGGCCTCGACCGATCCGGTATGAAAGTCTAAAAGAGTCCACTCATATGAAGCAAAAATACAGTGTCGTACTCGTTCTCATGGACAACTGTAACTGAAACTAACTGGAACTAACTGGAACTAACTGAAACTAACTGGAACTGAAACTAACTGAAACTAACTGGAACTAACTGGAACTAACTGAAACTAACTGAAACTAACTGGAACTAACTGAAACTAACTGAAACTAACTGGAACTAACTGAAACTAACTGGAACTAACTGAAACTAACTGGAACTGAAACTAACTGGAACTAACTGGAACTAACTGGAACTAACTGAAACTAACTGGAACTAACTGGAACTAACTGAAACTAACTGAAACTAACTGGAACTAACTGAAACTAACTGGAACTAACTGAAACTAACTGGAACTGAAACTAACTGGAACTAACTGGAACTAACTGGAACTAACTGAAACTAACTGAAACTAACTGGAACTAACTGAAACTAACTGTAACTAACTAAAACTAACTGTAACTAACTAAAACTAACTGTAACTAACTAAAACTAACTAAAACTAACTAAAACTAACTGGAACTAACTGGAACTAACTGTAACTAACTAAAACTAACTGGAACTAACTGGATCTAACTGAAACTAACTGAAACTAACTGTAACTAACTAAAACTAACTGGAACTAACTGGAACTAACTGAAACTAACTGAAACTAACTGTAACTAACTGTAACTGAAACTAACTGTAACTAACTGTAACTGAAACTAACTGAAACTAACTGGAACTAACTGGAACTAACTAAAACTAACTGAAACTAACTGAAACTAACTGTAACTAACTGAAACTAACTGTAACTAACTAAAACTAACTGTAACTAACTGAAACTAACTGTAACTAACTGTAACTAACTGTAACTAACTAAAACTAACTAAAACTAACTGGAACTAACTGAAACTAACTGTAACTAACTGTAACTAACTGTAACTAACTGTAACTGAAACTAACTGAAACTAACTGTAACTAACTAAAACTAACTGTAACTAACTGTAACTAACTGTAACTAACTGTAACTGGAACTAACTGAAACTAACTGTAACTGGAACTAACTGAAACTAACTGTAACTAACTAAAACTAACTGAAACTAACTGAAACTAACTGTAACTAACTGTAACTAACTAAAACTAACTAAAACTAACTGGAACTAACTGAAACTAACTGAAACTAACTGTAACTAACTGTAACTAACTGTAACTAACTGTAACTGAAACTAACTGAAACTAACTGTAACTAACTGAAACTAACTGTAACTGACTAAAACTAACTGTAACTAACTGTAACTAACTGTAACTGAAACTAACTGAAACTAACTGTAACTAACTGAAACTAACTGTAACTAACTAAAACTAACTAAAACTAACTGGAACTAACTGGAACTAACTGAAACTAACTGTAACTAACTGTAACTAACTGTAACTAAAACTAACTAAAACTAACTGTAACTAACTGAAACTAACTGTAACTAAAACTAACTGTAACTAACTGTAACTAACTGTAACTAAAACTAACTGTAACTAACTGTAACTAACTGAAACTAACTGTAACTAACTGAAACTAACTGTAACTGAAACTAACTGTAACTGAAACTAACTGTAACTAACTGTAACTGACTAAAACTAACTGTAACTAACTAAAACTAACTGTAACTGACTAAAACTAACTGTAACTAACTGTAACTAACTGTAACTAACTGTAACTAACTAAAACTAACTGAAACTAACTGAAACTAACTGTAACTAACTGTAACTAACTGTAACAAACTGTAACTAACTGTAACTAAAACTAACTGTAATTAACTGTAACTAACTGAAACTAACTGTAACTAACTGAAACTAACTGTAACTGAAACTAACTGTAACTGAAACTAACTGTAACTAACTGTAACTAACTGTAACTAACTAAAACTAACTGTAACTGACTAAAACTAACTGTAACTAACTGTAACTAACTGAAACTAACTGTAACTAACTGTAACTAACTGTAACTAACTGTAACTGAAACTAACTGAAACTAACTGTAACTAACTGAAACTAACTGTAACTGACTAAAACTAACTGTAACTAACTGTAACTAACTGTAACTGAAACTAACTGAAACTAACTGTAACTAACTGAAACTAACTGTAACTAACTAAAACTAACTAAAACTAACTGGAACTAACTGGAACTAACTGAAACTAACTGTAACTAACTGTAACTAACTGTAACTAAAACTAACTAAAACTAACTGTAACTAACTGAAACTAAATGTAACTAAAACTAACTGTAACTAACTGTAACTAACTGTAACTAAAACTAACTGTAACTAACTGTAACTAACTGAAACTAACTGTAACTAACTGAAACTAACTGTAACTGAAACTAACTGTAACTGAAACTAACTGTAACTAACTGTAACTGACTAAAACTAACTGTAACTAACTAAAACTAACTGTAACTGACTAAAACTAACTGTAACTAACTGTAACTAACTGTAACTAACTGTAACTAACTAAAACTAACTGTAACTAACTGTAACTAACTGTAACTAACTGTAACTAACTGTAACTAACTAAAACTAACTAAAACTAACTGGAACTAACTGAAACTAACTGTAACTAACTGTAACTAACTGTAACTAACTGTAACTAACTGTAACTGAAACTAACTGAAACTAACTGTAACTAACTGAAACTAACTGTAACTGACTAAAACTAACTGTAACTAACTGTAACTAACTGTAACTGAAACTAACTGAAACTAACTGTAACTAACTGAAACTAACTGTAACTAACTAAAACTAACTAAAACTAACTGGAACTAACTGGAACTAACTGAAACTAACTGTAACTAACTGTAACTAACTGTAACTAAAACTAACTAAAACTAACTGTAACTAACTGAAACTAAATGTAACTAAAACTAACTGTAACTAACTGTAACTAACTGTAACTAAAACTAACTGTAACTAACTGTAACTAACTGAAACTAACTGTAACTAACTGAAACTAACTGTAACTGAAACTAACTGTAACTGAAACTAACTGTAACTAACTGTAACTGACTAAAACTAACTGTAACTAACTAAAACTAACTGTAACTGACTAAAACTAACTGTAACTAACTGTAACTAACTGTAACTAACTGTAACTAACTAAAACTAACTGTAACTAACTGAAACTAACTGTAACTAACTGTAACTAACTGTAACTAACTGTAACTAAAACTAACTGTAACTAACTGTAACTAACTGAAACTAACTGTAACTAACTGAAACTAACTGTAACTGAAACTAACTGTAACTGAAACTAACTGTAACTAACTGTAACTAACTGTAACTAACTAAAACTAACTGTAACTGACTAAAACTAACTGTAACTAACTGTAACTAACTGAAACTAACTGTAACTAACTGTAACTAACTGTAACTAACTGTAACTGAAACTAACTGAAACTAACTGTAACTAACTGAAACTAACTGTAACTGACTAAAACTAACTGTAACTAACTGTAACTAACTGTAACTGAAACTAACTGAAACTAACTGTAACTAACTGAAACTAACTGTAACTAACTAAAACTAACTAAAACTAACTGGAACTAACTGAAACTAACTGAAACTAACTGTAACTAACTGTAACTAACTGTAACTAAAACTAACTAAAACTAACTGTAACTAACTGAAACTAAATGTAACTAAAACTAACTGTAACTAACTGTAACTAACTGTAACTAAAACTAACTGTAACTAACTGTAACTAACTGAAACTAACTGTAACTAACTGAAACTAACTGTAACTGAAACTAACTGTAACTGAAACTAACTGTAACTAACTGTAACTGACTAAAACTAACTGTAACTAACTAAAACTAACTGTAACTGACTAAAACTAACTGTAACTAACTGTAACTAACTGTAACTAACTGTAACTGACTAAAACTAACTGTAACTAACTGTAACTAACTGTAACTAACTGTAACTGAAACAAACTGTAACTAACTGTAACTGACTAAAACTAACTGTAACTAACTGTAACTAACTGTAACTGACTAAAACTAACTGTAACTAACTGTAAACTAACTGTAACTGACTAAAACTAACTGTAACTAACTGTAACTAACTGTAACTGACTAAAACTAACTGTAACTAACTGTAACTAACTGTAACTGACTAAAACTAACTGTAACTAACTGTAACTGAAACAAACTGTAACTAACTGTAACTGACTAAAACTAACTGTAACTAACTAAAACTAACTGTAACTAACTGTAACTAACTGTAACTAACTAAAACTAACTGTAACTAACTGTAACTGAAACAAACTGTAACTAACTGTAACTGACTAAAACTAACTGTAACTAACTGTAACTGACTAAAACTAACTGTAACTAACTGTAACTGAAACAAACTGTAACTAACTGTAACTGACTAAAACTAACTGTAACTAACTAAAACTAACTGTAACTGACTAAAACTAACTGTAACTAACTGTAACTGAAACAAACTGTAACTAACTGTAACTGACTAAAACTAACTGTAACTAACTAAAACTAACTGTAACTGACTAAAACTAACTGTAACTAACTGTAACTAACTGTAACTGAAACAAACTGTAACTGACTAAAACTAACTGTAACTAACTGTAACTAACTGTAACTGACTAAAACTAACTGTAACTAACTGTAACTAACTGTAACTGACTAAAACTAACTGTAACTAACTGTAACTGAAACAAACTGTAACTGACTAAAACTAACTGTAACTAACTAAAACTAACTGTAACTAACTGTAACTAACTGTAACTAACTGTAACTAACTAAAACTAACTGTAACTAACTGTAACTGAAACAAACTGTAACTAACTGTAACTGACTAAAACTAACTGTAACTAACTAAAACTAACTGTAACTGACTAAAACTAACTGTAACTAACTGTAACTAACTGTAACTTAAACAAACTGTAACTGACTAAAACTAACTGTAACTAACTAAAACTATCTGAAACTAACTAAAACTAACTGTAACTGAAACTAACTGAAACTAACTGTAACTGACTAAAACTAACTGTAACTGACTAAAACTAACTGAAACTAACTGTAACTAACTGTAACTAACTGTAACTAACTGTAACTGAAACTAACTGAAACTAACTGTAACTAACTGTAACTGAAACTAACTGTAACTAACTGTAACTGACTGTAACTAACTGTAACTGAAACTGACTAAAACTAACTGTAACTGACTAAAACTAACTGAAACTAACTGAAACTAACTGAAACTAACTGTAACTAACTGTAACTAACTGTAACTAACTGTAACTGAAACTAAACTGAAACTAACTGTAACTAACTAAAACTAACTGTAACTAACTGTAACTAACTGTAACTAAAGTTTTAATGCCTCTGTCCGCAAATGTTGAACTCTGTCCTGAGTACAAATACTCACACTTACAGTAATAATACTTAATTAAAGGGAAAGTTCTGCATTTAAAATGTGACCTAAGTAAAAGTTTAAACAGGAAAATGTCTCTTCTCTCTGTAACTGACTAAAACTAACTGTAACTGACTAAAACTAACTGTAACTGACTAAAACTAACTGTAACTAACTAAAACTAACTGTAACTGACTAAAACTAACTGCTACTAACTAAGTAACTAAAACTAACTGTAACTGACTAAACACTGTAACTGACTAAAACTAACTGTAACTGACTAAAACTAACTGTAACTAACTGTAACTGACTAAAACTAACTGTAACTAACTGTAACTGACTAAAACTAACTGTAACTAACTGTAACTAACTGTAACTGAAACAAACTGTAACTAACTGTAACTGACTAAAACTAACTGTAACTAACTGTAACTAACTGTAACTGACTAAAACTAACTGTAACTAACTGTAACTAACTGTAACTGACTAAAACTAACTGTAACTAACTGTAACTAACTGTAACTGACTAAAACTAACTGTAACTAACTGTAACTGACTAAAACTAACTGTAACTAACTGTAACTGAAACAAACTGTAACTAACTGTAACTGACTAAAACTAACTGTAACTAACTAAAACTAACTGTAACTAACTGTAACTAACTGTAACTAACTAAAACTAACTGTAACTAACTGTAACTGAAACAAACTGTAACTAACTGTAACTGACTAAAACTAACTGTAACTGACTAAAACTAACTGTAACTAACTGAAACTAACTGTAACTGACTAAAACTAACTGTAACTGACTAAAACTAACTGTAACTAACTAAAACTAACTGTAACTAACTAAAACTAACTGTAACTGACTAAAACTAACTGTAACTGACTAAAACTAACTGTAACTAACTAAAACTAACTGTAACTGACTAAAACTAACTGTAACTAACTGTAACTGACTAAAACTAACTGTAACTAACTGTAACTGACTAAAACTAACTGTAACTAACTGTAACTAACTGTAACTAACTGTAACTGAAACAAACTGTAACTAACTGTAACTGACTAAAACTAACTGTAACTAACTGTAAACTAACTGTAACTGACTAAAACTAACTGTAACTAACTGTAACTAACTGTAACTGACTAAAACTAACTGTAACTAACTGTAACTAACTGTAACTGACTAAAACTAACTGTAACTAACTGTAACTGACTAAAACTAACTGTAACTAACTGTAACTGAAACAAACTGTAACTAACTGTAACTAACTAAAACTAACTGTAACTAACTAAAACTAACTGTAACTAACTGTAACTAACTGTAACTAACTAAAACTAACTGTAACTAACTGTAACTGAAACAAACTGTAACTAACTGTAACTGACTAAAACTAACTGTAACTAACTAAAACTAACTGTAACTAACTAAAACTAACTGTAACTAACTGTAACTAACTGTAACTAACTGTAACTGACTAAACTAACTGTAACTAACTAACTAACTGTAACTGACTAAAACTAACTGTAACTAACTGTAACTGAAACAAACTGTAACTGACTAAAACTAACTGTAACTAACTGTAACTAACTGTAACTGACTAAAACTAACTGTAACTAACTGTAACTAACTGTAACTAACTGTAACTGACTAAAACTAACTGTAACTAACTGTAACTGACTAAAACTAACTGTAACTAACTGTAACTGAAACAAACTGTAACTAACTGTAACTGACTAAAACTAACTGTAACTAAACTAAGTAACAACTGTAACTGAAACAAACTGTAATTAACTGTAACTGACTGAAACTAACTGTAACTGACTAAAACTAACTGTAACTGACTAAAACTAACTGTAACTAACTGTAACTGAAACAAACTGTAAACTAACTGTAACTGAGTAAAACTAACTGTAACTAACTAAAACTAACTGTAACTGACTAAAACTAACTGTAACTAACTGTAACTAACTGTAACTGAAACAAACTGTAACTGACTAAAACTAACTGTAACTAACTGTAACTAACTGTAACTGACTAAAACTAACTGTAACTGACTAAAACTAACTGTAACTAACTGTAACTGACTAAAACTAACTGTAACTAACTGTAACTGACTAAAACTAACTGTAACTAACTGTAACTGACTAAAACTAACTGTAACTAACTGTAACTGAAACAAACTGTAACTAACTGTAACTGACTAAAACTAACTGTAACTAACTAAAACTAACTGTAACTAACTGTAACTAACTAAAACTAACTGTAACTAACTAAAACTAACTGTAACTAACTGTAACTAACTGTAACTAACTAAAACTATCTGTAACTAACTGTAACTGAAACAAACTGTAACTAACTGTAACTGACTAAAACTAACTGTAACTAACTGTAACTGACTAAAACTAACTGTAACTAACTGTAACTAACTGTAACTGACTAAAACTAACTGTAACTAACTGTAACTAACTGTAACTGACTAAAACTAACTGTAACTAACTGTAACTGAAACAAACTGTAACTAACTGTAACTGACTAAAACTAACTGTAACTAACTGTAACTAACTGTAACTGACTAAAACTAACTGTAACTAACTGTAACTAACTGTAACTGACTAAAACTAACTGTAACTAACTGTAACTGAAACAACTGTAACTAAACTGTAACTGACTATAAAACAAACTGTAACTAACTAAAACTAACTGTAACTGACTAAAACTAACTGTAACTAACTGTAACTAACTGTAACTTAAACAAACTGTAACTGACTAAAACTAACTGTAACTAACTAAAACTATCTGAAACTAACTGTAACTAACTGTAACTGAAACTAACTGAAACTAACTGTAACTGACTAAAACTAACTGTAACTAACTAAAACTAACTGTAACTAACTGTAACTAACTGTAACTAACTGTAACTAACTGTAACTGAAACTAACTGAAACTAACTGTAACTAACTAAAACTAACTGTAACTAACTGTAACTAACTGTAACTAAAGTTTTAATGCCTCTGTCCGCAAATGTTGAACTCTGTCCTGAGTACAAATACTCACACTTACAGTAATAATACTTAATTAAAGGGAAAGTTCTGCATTTAAAATGTGACCTAAGTAAAAGTTTAAACAGGAAAATGTCTCTTTGAGTCTAATGTGATTCGTGTGAGGTGTAATGCCCCAGAGCATGCTGGGAATCCAGAGGAGTGTGGTGGTGACAGGGGAGGAGGAGGTGGTGCCCTTTAGCAAGCAGCCGGAGACCGGGTGTGGTGCTGGGAGTCACAGAGGCAGGACTCCAGGACACCAGCTGAACTCCCCACCCAGTGGAGGAAAGTACATGTACTGAAGTACAGTTTTAACATTGTACTTTCACTCCTTTATACGTGTACTTTGACCAAGAACCGTGATACTGTTACTTCGACTTAAGTACAGGAGTAAAGGAACGTAAATACTTCCTCCACAGTACCATGAACTGTCTGGCAGCTAAATTTGAAATAAAAATCAAATTTTCATCTGCACAGTAACAGAAACTTCAGTGTTCCTCTAAAATTTAAAGTAAAATGTAAAATAGTAAATGTACAGTAGTAAATGTACAATAGTAAATGTACAGTAGTAAATGTAAAATAGTAAATGTACTGCAGTAAATGTACAGTAGTAAATGTACAGTAG
Organism: Anabas testudineus; assembly: GCF_900324465.2. Lineage (NCBI taxonomy): Eukaryota > Metazoa > Chordata > Actinopteri > Anabantiformes > Anabantidae > Anabas > Anabas testudineus. The sequence goes on from NC_046611.1 coordinate 1,244,131, forward strand.
TAAATGTACAGTAGTAAATGTGAAATAGTAAATGTACAGTAGTAAATGTAAAATAGTAAATGTACAGTAGTAAATGTACTGCAGTAAATGTAAAATAGTAAATGTACAGTAGTAAATGTGAAATAGTAAATGTACAGTAGTAAATGTACAGTAGTAAATGTAAAATAGTAAATGTACAGTAGTAAATGTACAGTAGTAAATGTAAAATAGTAAATGTACTATAGTAAATGTACTGCAGTAAATGTACAGTAGTAAATGTAAAATAGTAAATGTACAGTACTAAATGTACAGTAGTAAATGTAAAATAGTAAATGTACAGTACTAAATGTACAGTAGTAAATGTACAGTAGTAAATGTAAAATAGTAAATGTACTATAGTAAATGTACTGCAGTAAATGTACAGTAGTAAATGTAAAATAGTAAATGTACAGTACTAAATGTACAGTAGTAAATGTACAGTAGTAAATGTAAAATAGTAAATGTACTATAGTAAATGTACTGCAGTAAATGTACAGTAGTAAATGTAAAATAGTAAATGTACAGTAGTAAATGTACAGTAGTAAATGTAAAATAGTAAATGTACAGTAGTAAATGTACAGTAGTAAATGTAAAATAGTAAATGTACTATAGTAAATGTACTGCAGTAAATGTACAGTAGTAAATGTAAAATAGTAAATGTACAGTAGTAAATGTACAGTAGTAAATGTAAAATAGTAAATGTAAAATAGTAAATGTACAGTAGTAAATGTACAGTAGTAAATGTAAAATAGTAAATGTACTATAGTAAATGTACTGCAGTAAATGTACAGTAGTAAATGTGAAATAGTAAATGTACAGTAGTAAATGTACAGTAGTAAATGTACAGTAGTAAATGTGAAATAGTAAATGTAGAATAGTAAATGTACTGCAGTAAATGTACAGTAGTAAATGTACAGTAGTAAATGTACAGTAGTAAATGTGAAATAGTAAATGTAGAATAGTAAATGTACTGCAGTAAATGTACAGTAGTAAATGTACAGTAGTAAATGTGAAATAGTAAATGTAAAATAGTAAATGTACTGCAGTAAATGTACAGTAGTAAATGTACAGTAGTAAATGTGAAATAGTAAATGTACTATAGTAAATGTACTGCAGTAAATGTACTGCAGTAAATGTACAGTAGTAAATGTACTGCAGTAAATGTACAGTAGTAAATGTGAAATAGTAAATGTACTATAGTAAATGTACAGTAGTAAATGTACAGTAGTAAATGTACAATAGTAAATGTACTATAGTAAATGTACTATAGTAAATGTACAGTAGTAAATTTAAAATAGTCTATCTGTCTTTCTGTCTCTCTCTCTCTCTCTATCTGTCTGTCTCTCTGTCTCTCTCTCTCTCTCTCTCTGTCTGTCTCTCTGTCTCTCTCTCTCTCTCTCTCTGTCTGTCTCTCTGTCTCTCTCTCTCTCTCTCTCTGTCTGTCTGTCTGTCTCTCTGTCTGTCTCTCTCTCTATCTGTCTGTCTTTCTGTCTGTCTTTCTGTCTTTCTGTCTGTCTCTCTGTCTGACTGTCAGTGGAGCTGGCTGAGGTGAGGGGTGGAGGGCAGCGTGCCAGCAGACAGACAGCTGAAGCCGACGGCCCCCTCCTCCACCTCCTCCACCCTCAGAGGGAAGATGATACTCCGACCTCGTCTGCAGCAGCTGAAGCGTCGGCGCGGCCTGAAGGTTTGTCAGAGCTACAAAATGCTGGTTTCTGTCCTCGGACATGAGGGAACTTCATCCATCGGCAGCCAAGAGTTCCCCTGACCCCCACCAACAGTTTCCCAGAATGAAAAACTATAAGACCATGAACCGGATTCTGTTTCAGCCACAATGAACCAGAGTGAGTGTGGAACAGTATCTGGAGCACTTTGACCAGCTGAAGGTAAAACAGCAAAGAAACCAACAGGAGAAGAAAGCTGCAGGAAACAGCTGACAGAGCTTCACCAGAGAAGACACCAGCATGTTCCGTAGCCTCACACGGTCCCCTATGAAACTCACACTCGACTTGTTTCAAGTCACGTTTTTCTGCATTCTGATGTTTGATGGGAGCACGAACGAAGCCTGGAGACTGGAGATCTGCAGACTTCCATGTGATTTGCAGTTCATTCATTGACAGCCTGCACTGTTCCTAATAAAGTGAAGCTGATTTCCAGTAACGGCAGATTTCCATTGGCTCTTTAAACTGCTGCATTTTAACCTCCTGGTGAAGCTGAAAGTCAAATGTACAGAACACGTTTTAAAATGAGTGGTGAGAAATGTGCAGCTGCTGCCGGGACGGAGCAGAGACTAATTAGAGGAGTGTTCGAGTTACAGGTTTGATCCCAGTGTCGCTCAGTAGCTGCGACTCCACACTGGAAACTGGAAATGTGAAGGAGTGAGTGAGTTCAGCTCTCCTGGTGGTTGGAGCCTAAACCAAGCAGAGTGATTGGGACACAATAAGAACTGAGGCTGTGGGTCAGGTTCCATTTAGTTCAGTACAACTCTTCTCCTGAGAACTTTCTGTCTTCTTGAACTGACGTAAAGATGAAACACGTTTCTCACACTTCAGTGGTTTCATTTCCTAATTATTTTTCCCTTTAGTAATAAACTGCAGGAGGTAAAGGTTTGTTTGAAATGTGAGGAGATTAAAATGACCTTAACCTGTGACCCCCCCATTCTGTGTTCACACTGCAGCTCTGCCTCAGGTGGAACTTCACTTTGTTCAGATTCTTCCATCCTTCAACCATAAAAACTGAAATGAGCTCATCACTGGCTGATATTTGGAGATAAGAGCTGGGGGGTTGGGTTTCACCCTGACAGCGGGACACTGTGTCCTGACGCAGACTCCTACCTTCTCCTGCGCCCTGTTGAGCCTCTTCTGGACGTTGATGGCCAGTTTCCCGGCGGTGACCCCTTTCCCTGTCTCGGCCATGTCGCACGGTGTGGAGGGCTGCCCGGGCTTCGTGTCAGGTCCGGCGGAGAAGAAGAGAGACAGCGGGAGAAATGTCGCTGGAGGAGCCCCCCCCCGGAAACGGACCGTGCGTAAAAGCTCTAATCCGCCTGTTAAAGGCGCACAGGTAACTTCACTTACACACAACAGAAACAGGTGGAGTTAGGAGAAGAGAGCACGTATCTCCCTGTTCTTGGCTCTCACTGTTAATTGATGGAGACTTGAGCTCGATGTGGACTCAGATTAAGTTTCCTCAGTCACCTCTTAAAGGCGCAGCGCGGTGGTAAAATTAGCGGACAACTGCTGCTCACAACCAGCTGGTGTCGTCACACACGAGCCTTATTTTAGAGTGGATGTCAGAGCTAAATCCGTCCCGATCCGCCCTGACACACACTCACACACACTCACACACACACTCACACACACACTCACACACACATCACACACACACACACACACACTCACACACACACACACACACACACACACACACACGCATTTCTAACGCTACACGTCAACCGGAGGACGAGGACACCTGGTCAGGACAGGACGGCCCGAACCAGCAGGTGTCAGTACAGGTGCGTTCACGTGTGGACAGGTCGCTCATCACACCTACACACACCATGAAAATAAGAAGTACAGTGAAGTGTGTGAGAGGTTTTTAGTCAACTCGTAGTTTCTACTTTTGGTTGAATGTGATGATTCTTTAATGAAGAATGTGAACAGATCAGGGGATAAAGTTAAAACCCCATCAAATCCTAAAACACTCACCTTAAAGTGAGTCCAGTTACATTTCATTGGTTTTTATTCTCTAAATAAAGAACAGCACACATCCTCCACACGTTACTGAAACCTGTTGGTTTCCTTCATCAATCTGAACTGTTTCAGTTGTTGATGCAGAATCAAACATTAAATCGATTATTATTTATACCTTAAAGTGATTTGACAGAATAAACAATGATGTTGCTGCTTTCAGGACTTTTTAAGTTCTTACTATTACTCTTAAACTCCAGGGGAGATTTTAATGATATTTAGAACATTTTACTGGTTTAAACTTGAATTGTACCAAAAATTCTCCAACATTTAAAATACATTTTTAAATATTTTAAATGAGCACCTTCTCATTAATACCTAGTGTATGTACTAATACCAGCAGGTTGCACATCAGTCAGACACAACAAAGAAGCGACACTCAGCTCATTTCCTTATAATTTAATTTCAAAAATAAATCTTTTTCATATCTCTTCAGCTAAAATAACTTCATAACATTACTGATTTTCTGTAAACACATAACACTTAAATACACTTGAACATTTCTTCTAAAATCTCTGTGTTCAATCAGTGAGGTACCGTAACACCTGGTTCTTTACAAAGAGAAGAACTCGGAAACAGAATCTCTTTATTTTTAATAATTAACATATTCTAATGGGAAAATATTAATATTACATTTGAATCTGTGATGTGCACGACTTGGGGCCTGTCCTCCTAATTTACACGTTCACATTAAATACAAATCCATTGAGGATTCATTGAAGGGTTTTCTTAAGGTATTTCACTTTTTAATTCAGGCACTTAATGGAAAATAAAACCAGTCGAAATGAATCAAATAACACAAAAACCAACGACCTGAGTGTTTTTATGTTTTCAGGTACGTTCAGGTTCGTTTAGGTGATGTGAGTCTTTGAAACGTCTGCGTTTGGAGGTCGGTCGGACTCGGATTCGTTGTGTGTTTCTTATTTTCGGAGGATTCTTCTGTGTCACTTCACACTTTTTGTTTTTCCCTCTTTGCTCCAATCAGGTCCCAACAGGAACCCAAACGTCTCCCATGTTACCAGGTCCTGTAGCTCATCACGGTCCTGCACAGGCCTGTAGGCTTGTGTTCTGGTCACAAGTTGAGGGGTCGGGTTTACCTTCCTCACCTGCTGTTCTGAGCTACACCCAGTGGGTGGAGGCGTCCTGAATCCAGCACCACCCTTCCCAGCCAGTGCAGTAGCTGTGAATACCAGTGGATCCCATCACTGTGGTGCCCAGTGGTGCCAGTCCAGCTGTGAATCAGCCTCAGTGGGGAGAAGGCCCAGTGGGCCAGGGAGTGCTGGTCCACCACCGCGTAGCAGGACGCCACCACCCCGTCCACCACCAACGTCCCGTGCTGTGTCAGCGGTGCAAACACCCCTCTGCTCTCCCTGACTCTGACCTGCGTGATCCGAGACAGACGCCCTTCCCCGTGCCCGTGTCCCGGTTTACCCCCCGACACCAGCAGACACTGTCCTGGGCCGGCGTCGCTGGCATACACAGTCCTGAGGGTGCCACGAGCCGGCACCGCCCCCTCCGAGCAGTTCCCCTGGGATACAAACAGCAGGTGGGCGGTGGTGAGAGAGAGCTGTGCCCCGGACTCTGTCTGCAGGGTGTAGAAGAGTTTCCAGGTCACGGGGTCACGGTCCAGGAAGGTCAGGACTTCACTGAACACCAGCTCACCGCTGCCGTCGCTGCCTGACGAGGCCAGGACTCGCTCCCCGGGTCGGAGGTCTCTGATGGACTTCAGACAGCCGCTCTCCAACGTGACCGAAGCGTCTCCAGGGAAACAGCCTCCAGACTTTGCTGCTACCGAGTGGTCTGAAAGAGAGAGAGAGAAACAGGAGGATGAAACACTGGAGCTACTGAACCTAAAGACCTAAAGATCAGACACAGCTGTCAACAGAAGTATTTTATATTTGATGTCCTGCATCTTAGCTGATGTGATTTACTGTTCATCCAACAGGGGGCAGTAGAAGACAGTCTCCAGTCTTTAATTAACTTCAAATTATCTGCATCTGCATCATAAAGATGCTGATGAGCATGAACAAGTTCTCAGAGCTCGTCCTTAGCTTTCACACTTTGTCTTGTGGTCCCTCCAGAGTCCACAGTACCGGATCTGCTTTAGCTCCACTGGACGTGTCCCACGAAACTCGTTGTCGCATTACAAAATTTTGAACGACATTTTGCAACATAACAACACATCAAACCCATCACGTGTAGAAAGAATTAAACGTTAGGAATGATAAAAAATAAAAATGCTGAATGATGGAAGATTCAGTGACATCACAGATCAGAAGAACTCCTTTTCAATAGAACCACAAACTAATTCTATAACATGAATGATTAGAACAAGTCAGATGTGAAGTTTAGTTCTAATTTTGACTGTTCTGTTTTAGTGTCATCACATAATTTGAATTTATGATCTTATAACTTTATTATCTAATAATTGTGGGTTTAAAATTCATAAAAAGTCAGAATTTTAATTTTAATTTCTCATAAATTGAAACTAAAATCAACACATGATGTATTTCAGTGTAATGTTGTTTTTTTACATATTAAAGTAAAACAAATTGGACTCACACATAGTTTGACTTATTAGTAGTATTATTAAATCTTCTCTAAACTCTGCCTCAGTGTAATATTATAATTTTTACGTACAAAGTTAAATGTATGAAATTTCATCTTAATATTAATTGTTCCTTCTTTTTTGGCAGGAGACAGCCTCCGTACCAAACAACTAATCTTTCCAACTCCCTCAAGCTAAATATTGACCTTCGTCTCTCACTGAACATAAAGGAGAGAGCTGCCAGATTAAAGCTCCTGTTTGCAGCTCGGAATAATAACCGTGTGTACACACGTGTGTCCAGGCAGGATTGTGTTGGTGACAATACGTCCAGGCACTTGAAAGTGACACTTCTCAAGTTCTCAAGTGTATCTGAGGATAAATATTTGGGGAAGGTAGAAGAACCAAGGCCAGGTGATAAGATAGGTCAGGTGAAGGAGGAAGGAGCAGAGCGAGAAAATCAGGCAGCAGGTTAATGATCTGACAGGATCCAGGGGAAACCTCTAACACACGTCGTCCTGACTGTAAAATAGTTTTATTCTAAATTAAATTATGTAAATGTGATCATACGTTTATCTAAATAAAATGTATTTTATTAAATACACTAGAATGAATTATTACAGTACTCAGTAGACAACAGAAATAAGCTTTTTTAATCTCGGTAAAGCTTTTGGAACATAATGCCCCCTGAGACTATTAAACCACAGTGCAGAAAGAAATGAATAATAATAAAAAATAATTATTAAATAATAATAATAATAATAATAATAATAATAAAAATTAAATGATAATAATAATAAAAATTATTAAATTATAATAATAAAAAATAAGATATTAAATGATAATAATAATAATAAAAAATTATTATTAAATAATCATAATAATAAATATTAAATAATAATAATAATAATAATAATAATAATTAAATGATAATAATAATAAAAATTATTAAATTATAATAATAAAAAAGATATTAAATGATAATAATAATAATAATAAATTATTAAATAATAATTAAAAAAAAATTAAATAATAATAATAATAATAAATAAGATATTAAATTATCATAATAATAATAAATTATTAAATTATAATAATTTAATGTTGCAGCTGGTAAATGTAGAAATGATTTGTTTACTACTTTATTTATAAAGTAGTAAACAACTGACAGGAGTATAAGTACTTCGAAATTGTACTTTCAAGGTACTTATTATGAACATATGATTAGTACATGCAGTGTGTCATGCAGCTTCTTCCTTCAGAGATCAGTGGATGAACGTAGTCTGAACCCCCCCCCCCGTAACTGCCTGGTGGATGGACTGTGAGGAGGTGGGTCCCTGGGCCCCGTCAGTCACAGGCCGGTGTCTCTTTGTAGTATTTTTTCTTTCGTATCCTCGTGTTCACTTCGTCTTTGAAGCAGCTCTGTGACTTGTAAACAACAAAGTAACACTCACTTCATACAGAGGCTCTGTGGCCCCTGACCACGGATTTGTCTTCCAACAACAATTTCTTTACTGTGTCTTGTTTTCAGGGATTTTCAAGAAAAACAGGAGAAAAAGAAAAAGGGGAGAAATCAAAAACATCAAAAAGTACCAACTTGATTGGCTGCCCGTCTGATCAAGTCAAGGACTGGGCCCTCGCAACCCGATCTGGGAGGGAAGGAGAGAGGAGGAGAAAGAGAGATGAAGCAGGAAAAAGGAGAAACAAAGAAGAGAGAAAGAGAAGTTACTACTCAGGGTAATAAAATGTGTCGCGGGGTTTAGGTGAGTGTTTGTGATCACATTCATAACGAGTCCTGTCAGCCACCGAACTAGTTTCTAACATAATAATCTGAAGTTAAAATCGAATCAATACAATATAACAAAGAAACACTTAAATTAATTTGGAATTTAATTAATGAAAATGCTGCAAAATTCTTTTCACTTTGTTCTTGATTCACTGAAGAACATATTTAAATAATTCAAGTGCTAAATATGTATATATCAAATTTCTGTTTTTACCAAGAGAGCTGAGATAACAACAAGAGAAAAAAGGAGGAGGAACTTTTTAGGATGTAGGAAATGTTCCAATCACACATTGAACCAACTGGAACTTTACACTGGACACGAAACAACTGACGTCTTTATGCAACAAGGTGTAAAGCAGCAAAACTTTTTAAAGGAGCTAAGACAGTGATGTCAAACTAACTAAAAATATTTAAAACAATTTAAAAAATGCTAATTTTCATGTTGTATGAAGACAAGGTTCAAAATGGGGGTAAGCAAATACAATAACAGGTAAGTTCCAGCTGAGAGAAACCCAGTAACCTGGTAAAACCCAGGACGTGAAGCAAGAAAAGCACAAACAGCAAAGTGGCAAATGAGGCGGAAAAGAGAGAAAATGTAAGAGTTAGGAAGAGTTTACAGAAAATACAAGCAAAACAAGAGTTAGTGATGAAACGATGAGACGAGTGAAATAACGGGTGTTAGAGAGGAAAGAAACGAGCAGCTGAAGAAGTCAGATTTAAATAAAAAAGATTTTTCTCTTCTACAATCTGAAATTTCTCCAACGGGTCAGTATTTCAAATTAAAATGCAGTGAAAAGCATATTTGGACTTGTAGAACTGGGCTTTTTTAAATCTGGTGTCATTATGAGACTTGAGTTTTGATACCCGACTTATTTTAAAGATTATTTTTTGTACGTAACAATATTTACGCCCAGTTGTCATCAAACACAAGCAGTTAAGTATTTTATCAACACGAACTGGACCTTAATGATTTTTTTCTAGTCTGTAAATGTCAGAGCTTCTGTCAGTGTCCAACTTGGAGGATGTGGCTATTTCCTGTAAGAATTGTGGCCCCTGTCTATACTGGATTTAAAAAAACAGCACAAAATGCCTGTGTTCGTTTTCACCACTTGGCCTGCAGCCTGTGTGTGGTTGGGTTTAGGCTACAAAACTGTTTGGTTAAGGTTAGGTCAAGTTTTAGTTACGTAATGAAAAAGTAAACTGAGTCAAGTCACTGCTGACTTTTTAAATATTTAACCGTGACCACAACCTCTTCCTGACCTTAACCAAGCACTTCGAGCTGCCTAGAAATAACCATAGAAGTTTAGTCCTGACTTAGTGAGCACCAGGTGACTTTACTGTGGTTTTTATCTGTTTCCTGACACAGGCCTGGTTCAAAGTTTAAAACTCTCACATCAACTGCGCCACTTTAAAAGCTGCACATTCAGCCCTGTGGTCTCTCACCTGACTTGACGCTGCAGTGGATGTGAGCTTTGGACTCGTAGTAGACCCAGTCAAATCCAGCCTCCACCGCCAGTCGCGCCAGCATGGCGTACTTGTTCCTGTCTCTGTCGGAGGTGGTGATGTCCACTGCCCGACCTTCATAGTGCAGCGACTCCTCCGAGTGGTGGCCGTCCTCATCCCAGCCCTCTGTGACCCGCAGCCGGACCCCGGGCCACAGGTTCATCACCGAGATGGCCAAAGAGTTCAGCTTATCTTTGCAGCGCTGCAGCAGATGAGACATGACCAACTCATTCTGGGTTTTGGACCAGTTACAGTATAGAAACACACGCTACACACTATGTGGACACTTATTTGTCGGGTTCCAGTCGTTCCGTCAGAACCTGGATCCAGTCTGAAAGAATAAGCTCGAGTTTATCCCAAAGATGCTGGACGTGGCTGAGGTCAGGGATCTGTGTACCTGAGTGTGCGACCAGACACAGGCCTCGGGTGGACCTCAATGACAGGAAGTGAATATGATCACTGCTCCACATTGTTAATGGTTGGACCTACAGCATCTTATCTAATATTACTATTCTCAATTTCCTGGGTTTCTGCATAACTTGGTCCTGAAGTTTGACCTGGTCTTAACCAAAGTCCCAAACATCAACACAATATTTTAACAGATCCTTTGTGTCTTCATTGAACAGACAGAGTGATGGAAGGAAAAGTAAGTGACACACTGTTTTCACTGGCTGAACAAAAACAAGTTCTTCTTGTAGCTGTGGATCCTAAACAACATCCAGGAGGAACTTTGGACCATTATTCCTCACAGAACTGCTGCCGTATTTTCGGGACACACTCTCTGTCCGTCTGTAATAGATTTACATTCATGGTTAAGGTCATCGTCCTGCTGCGTCACCAGCTTCTTCAGACTCTGACATTCTCCTGTAGGAGACCTGGATAAACGTGGGTTTATTCTCCTCTACATGATGACAACGGACCTGGTCCAGAGGCAGCAAAGGACTGGACTGTTTGTCATTGTGAGGGTGAAGGTATCCTACAGGACACTGAGTGCTGCTACCTTAACATATGATCTACTGTATAACAGATGTCAATCAGCTGCATTTTGGGAAAAAATATATGAAACATGTTTGTACAAATAAACTAAAACCAGCAGTTACAGGTTAAACTATTGTGGAGCTTTTACTGTGAAAAGCCTGCAGCAGAAAGTTCAGAAGATGGAGGTGGAGCAGTTTGTGATGTATTCATTTTATTTCTGCTGTTTTCTGATTCGTCCTCACAAAGACTCATTCTTCCTGTGTCCATCCTCTTCACCAAACCCCCATCACTCCCCCAGCCATGCCACAATGCCCCCGGCCCAGCTCGGTCTGATGTTTGCTCTCTGTGGCCAACGAGAGGGAGGCAGGAGGATGGATGAGGAGGTGAGGGGGGGGGAACGGAGGACTGTGAGGTTAAAGGTTTGGTGGAGGTGGTGAACGGGGGCGGGGTGTGTGACGGGGGGGCAATGCAGCATGCATTGTCAAAACTAGGTTCTAGAAAGTAACTAAGTACAAGTACTCACACCTGTACTTTAGTATTATGTTGAAGTACTTGTACTGTTGGATTGATTTAAATAAATAGAACCTACGGCCAGTCTGATTAGAACTAAAGAGATCATGTGGGTAAAGTTCCATCCTCAGGTCTCGGCTGAGCTTTGTCCATGATCTCCAGGTTTCACCAGGTCGGAGTCACTTTACACAGGTTTGGGTCACGTTCACCAGCTGATCCGTGTCTCCTGTCACGCTTGGGTTGTGTGGCAGCTTCTTTATCTCACTTGTGTTCAGTTTTCTCTTCAGCAGGATTCGGATCAGACTGGATTCACTAAACCTTTTAGAGTTTAGAACTTCTGTTAGAGCTGGAGCAGATGAACCGAGTCTCTGCTTCTACTGTCTCTGGACGTTTGAATGAAACAAGTTGGACCTGATTCTGTTTTCTGCTCTGTGTGGTCACGTATCTGCTTAATATAAAGTCAGTTCGTTTTTATCAAAGAACTAAAAGAATGGAAGTTTTATCCTTTGCTTTTATTTCCTTTGACTGACAGAATGAAAGAAATCAGTTATTAAAGCTTTATTAAATCAAGGCTGTGTGGCTCAGGACGTCCTGTCGTTTCCCTGCAGCCTCTGAATGCGTCTCAGTGATGCAGCGTCTAATAAATCTCAGCCTATTAAAGCTGAAAACTGGGATTAAACCCTATAAATGTCTTTTTCCATGCTGCTGTGATAAGAATAGCTCGTGGCTCGGTGGCCACAGATGCCTTTTCACAGTGTTCAGTGTGGATTTTAACATCTTGTGTTTTCTCTCTGCGGTCAGAGCCACGGGCTGGACTTCATAAATCAGACGATAGATTTTGTTGGTTTTCCTTTCAAGGTATACAGATCGACGGGGGTTTCTGTAGGGGGGGGTTCTGTAGGAGCCGTTTTAGCACCAAACCGCTGGCTGCACAAACATTGGACGCACAGGCTGACAACATGCGCCTATACAAACCTCTGTGCTGCAAGAAGTGGCGCTCTGAGCACTGAGGTCTTGTTTTCTTGTTTTCTTGTGCAGAATCTGCACAAAGCCAAAGATTTCAGATGCAGATGAATCGTAGTTTATGATTTACTGAAACTCAAGTGAGGAGCTGTGTGAAATTGGAACAGTTTGACTCTGACTGAAGGAGAAACAATCAGGCATCGTTTGCATCGTGTTGCGTTTGCTTAAAAAGAATCCAAACAGAAGAGGAATGAAACTTTTTACAGTGTTTTCACCCTGAATAGTCGCGTCTGTGTGCAGCGCCCCGGAAAAGGTGAATAAAAAGTCCGTGGAATTAAAGTGAAGTGAACTATTTCTGTAGGAAAACAAACAAGAAGTAACGTGGACAGTAAAAGACAAACAGGAATCTGTCTCCTGCGGCTTGGAGCTCATAAATTGTGTGCAGGTCAGCGCCGCTGACGCGCAGCAGAAACAAAAGCTGAAGGAGAAGAGAAGAAGCTTCAGCTGAACGGAGGTGAACTTTCTCTTCTCTTCAACAACTGTCTAGAAAAACATGAAACTAACTAACGTTCAACCTCTCCAGTCGGCTTCCTGTTCACTGGTGGACGTCTGCAGGTTTACTGTCCGCTCCTCAGGTGAGTCCCTCCACAGTTTGTTTGTTGCAGTGCGCGCGGCCAGGTGACAGCTCCAGACGGGAGTGCGCGTTTTCATTCCCCACGTGGGTCTGTGGACATAAACTGTGCCGCTCAGGGAGGAAGCCCGCGGTCACAGGAGCCAGATATAAATACTTTATTCCTGGGGAAATTGGGAGTCAAATAAATTCCAGCAGGGGCCACATCAATGACGCAGTCGTAAAGTTCCTGACAGTCCAAAAGGCGACTGTTAACTGAGGCCAGTCGGGCTAAAAACGGTAAACACCAGGACACGCGTGACCCGGACTCTAACCAAAGACAACTTGTGTTTGTCCAACAGAAAACATGATGTGAAACAGAAGACACAGTGTTTTAATTAGGAGAGACCGCTTTTCCAAAGGTTTTCAGACGGGGTTTCCCTCGTTACGCATGAGCTGCCCACAGTGAACCTCTGAAACCTGATGTGGAGCAGAAAGAGCCGAGCTCTGATTCAAGCTGCTCACATCCTCAACTGTGCGCTGTGTCAACAAGCTGCGGGCTTTTTACAATTGACTGAAGACTGAGCTGAGCAAACAGAGACATGTTGCAATCAGCGTTTCTCAAAGAGCAACGCCGCATGAAAATCCAACTTTAATTCGTTTTCAAGGCAGGAAACGTGTTTTTATGTAACACAAGTAGAGAGAAGCTCCCAGTGAACGGGTATTTTGATGAGACTCGCATAAATAACGCGTGTTCCGTTAAATAACATTAGAACATGAGAGAAACATGCGTTAAACTCGGTTTCTGTTAACATTTTTCTGCAGTGACGAACCTTGAGTCAACAAGAAACGAGAAAAGAGATAACAGCACTTAAAGACTGGGCAAAGTGCACCGAAACACCTCCTTCACAAGCAGCTTCCAGTGCTGAAACCCCGGGCTACAGGGCGCTAGGGTGGCCGGGGGGGTTACCTGTGTCATCATGCGGTCTGCACCTGTGTTCTCCTCATCCTTGAAGATGATGTCGGGGTTGTAGTTCGGGGTGAGCTCCTTGAAGCGCTCAGAGTTGCGGGTTATTTTCCCTTCATATCTCCCGCTGGCTCCTAAAGTTTTCTCGGCCACGTTGGGGCTGAACTGCTTGTAGGAGAGAGGCACCAGCTTCCTCGAAGGCCGCCTCTTGCCGTAGCCTCTACCCGGACCGCAGCCCTCGCTGACCGGCGAGAGGAGAAAGGCGCACCCGGCGAGGCACGTCACCAGCGTCGGGAGCAGCATTCCGCCCCGGGGCCGGCGTGTCACACCCCGGCGGGTGGCCAAGCTGTCCTCGCTGTAAGTCTTTGGTAATGTGCCCAACTCCTCGTGGGTTTCCTTTTATAACTTTACAGTGGAGGTGTTGGAGCAGGACTCACCCACGAGTCCCTAAAAGTCGCCATTCCCGGCGCGTAAAAGTGGCGAGTGCGCCGCTGGAGACGGTCTGGAGAGACCCGAACCAGTCCTGTGCGCTGCTGCTGCTGACACGTTCCTGTCCCGAGTACACGGGGAGGCAGGGGCATAAATAGGCGAGGTGGGTTTATCTTGGCAGGCAGGTTCAAAGCGGGCCCTCTGTGTCAGAGCTGTGAGAAACGGGTACAGACAGACACGCAGGCGCGCAGTGCGTAGGCCGTCTGTGTCTGTTGGGCACGGCGGTCAAAGGGTGTCCCCGCAGCGGTTTGTCCTCAATGAGTCCCTGTGGCGCAGGGCTGTTGGCAGAAATGGGAATGGAAGATCTCCTACTACAGAACAGATGAGGTGCCGCGGGAGGAGAAGGAGACCGCGCCCTGCTGGACCTGCCCTCCACTCCGTCCTCTCCTCCCACCGAGGTGCCACAGGCCGAGCGGCCGCCTCTGTGTGTTTATTGTCAGCCAGGAGACAGACACACACCGAGCCACGAGACTGTCCAGGCGGGCGCGCGCTCACTGATCTTTGTCCTTTGGACTCTCATCTGAGTGCGCAGGTGCGCGCGTGTAGACCTGCAAAAGGCTCTCGGTGTAAAACCCCAGACTCGGAGTCTGACAGCGACACTTACAGACAAGTCCACAAAAGTCCAGTGGGTCTTCAAACAGAACTCGGACACTGGTTTTAATGGATCCCTCCAAAAGAGGCTTCCTGTGTAGGAGTGTTCCTGTGCTGTCCTCCATCCCTGCACACCTGCACTGAACCGGTTTCCTTTAAACTTTAAGAACAGTAGCTGGAGTTTGGTTTGACAACCTCTTGAACTGCTGAGGGTCCATTAACTCCAACAAGCCTTTTTGTCTCTGGACGGTGGGAGGAGGCCCCGCAGACACAGGGACAACATGCAAACTCCAGATTCATCTGTTCTAAGTGGAGCTGTTGGACATATCTGGACGTGATGTCACATCATGAAGCACTAGTGTCTAAAAATACAGCAGACAGAACTCGAACCGTGAACTGAGCCCAGCTTCTCTCAGCGTCACAGATCTTTAGGTTTAACGTGAACACACAGATCCAGTGGCTGCTGAAGCTCTGTCATTGTGCAGGGAGATCAGCTGCAGCTCAGCACACAGTGAAAGGTCCGGTTTCACCACCAGAGAGGGGACACCCAACCCTTCACTGCTGAGGCTGCTGAGCCCTCTGCTGATGTCAGACCCCGCATCACCGGGGTCCTTTAGGGTTTACAGGATCCAGAGGGATGAGAAAACGTTTAAAAATCATCATTTTAATGCAGAAGTTTCCTCAGATTCTTTTATTTTTATATATTCTCTACGTGTTTGATCCAGTTCCAGTTCACACGAAGCCGCTCTTCACTAACACACAGAAACTCTGTGCAGACAAACAGCAGCTTCCCAACTTCAATAGCATTCCCCAGATGCTGCAACACCTTGAGTCAACATCTCACTGTGCTCTGAAAAAGGCAGAATGGCTGCTTCATTCTGTCCATTATACTCCGGAAAACAGGGACGTTAAACTGAAAAAGATCTGGATTCTTGCATTTAAAGACAGAAAACACTAAATTTAATTAAAGGAACATACTGTGTTAAAATATGGTTTTAAAAAGTTCTGTTTAAAGCTGAATTCAGTTAATATTGTGATATTTTACTGTATTTTATTGTTTTCTGTTGCTTATTTTTGAGTAACAGAAAAACACCAGCCTTCAAATTAAAATGTATCTTTAATCTTTAATCAACACTTTGTCTTCTCTGAAACTCCCCAACATAAAAACACATTTACCAAACCTGAAGCCTCAGGTCACAAATGATTAAAAATAGAAAAAGAATTTATTAAGTTACAGTTAAATCTAAAAATTGTTGATAATAGGACATTTTAACAAAATAAAACCAGCTAAATATCTTAAACTATCAGATTCCTCCTTCAAGATAAAAGTTTAAAAATTAGGTTAAAATTAGAAACAGGTTTTCACCCATTTCCATGTCTGTAAAAATGTTCTTTTTGTAAATGAAGTTTTGAACTGTGTGTGTGTCCTACTGCTCAGGTTCATCTGAACAGTCCAACTTTCTTCTTCTTTGGTTTGGAGGACGCTCGCTCTGCAGGGTTGGACGTGACGGGTGGAGACTGTGGAGCATAAAAAGAGAAGATGAGTATTTGTGTCAAGTATATTTACTGTTTTTTTTTTCAGTGAACTTTTCCAGTTATCAAAGTTATTTTTTTAACTTTATGACTACTACAAATTAAAATTAATTTAAATAAGTGTGAGCTAAAAACCAAAGAATATAAGTTAGTCAACAGTGTTCAGTAAAGGTGTAAGATTATTATTCAGTACTATTACTTATTAGTGGTAAAAGTACTGAATATTTCTTTATTGTTACTTGTGATCATGTCCAGACTCTTGATGAATCTGTACCTGTTTTACTGGCGATCTGTCGGCCATCTTGGCTCTAGCTGCAGCACTCTGCCCATTGTGGGTCTGTTCTCCATCTTTCTCAGCTGGTTCACTGGAGACAGATCCACCACCTGAACGACGAGAACACAGATGCTCAGAAACACAAAAAAACTTTTATTAAACTTCCCTTTTCTCTATTTTTTCAGACATTAAACCAGTTCATTTCCAAAAATGTAAGTAATATATTAACATGTACTATAAACCAGCATCCGTTCTCCTGATTAGTCATTAAATCCACCTACAGTACTGTAAAATACATTCGTTACCTGTGTGCCCCCTGGGACTCCGATCTAAATGAAGAACTGCATTACCCCAATCTACCAATATTAATATTTAAGTAGCAGCAAGATGAGATGAGATGAGATTCGAAATTCAGGTAGTCTTGTAGATAAAGATAAAAAAGGTAAATATAAGACAGAAAGTAGTTAAGGAATGGAACAAGTCTGCCTGCAATAACTAACTGGACTCCACATTAACTTAAAGACATTAACTGTTATACTGGACTGCTGCCTACACAGCATGTAATCACCCATATGAGGATGGGTTCCCTGTTGAGTCTGGTTCCTCTCAAGGTTTCTTCCTGTTGCCTTCTCAGGGAGTTTTTCCTTGCCACTGTCGCCCTCGGCTTGCTCATCAGGGACAATCTGATTATTATGATTCTTACACATTAACTGTTCATGTTCTGTTCTTTGGTTGTGTAAAGCTGCTTTGTGACAATGTCAATTGTAAAAAGCGCTCTACAAATAAAATTGAATTGAAAAATTGAATTGAATAGTTAGTAATCGTCTGCTGTTGGCTCAGGTGTGGTATAGCCTGATGGTCGGTGTTCTGTAGAATGGTCTCCATCTTTTTCTGTGTTTCTCCACCACAGCCTCTAGTGATTCAGTGTAATTAAAACCTGTCTGTCAAGGTCCATACTCTTCCCTCTCATTGACAGTAATACGACCGTCTCTTGGTTACAAATAAAGAATGAACATCTCTGTCTGCTCGTACCACGGTGACGTTTGGCACATCCACGTAGGAGTCTTCAGTGTTGTGATTCAACCAGGTCTCAGTAAAACACATCAGGCTACACCCCTCCAGCTCCTCTCTGTTGTTCAGTATACAGTGCACATTTCCCATGATGATGGATGGTGGGATAGGTTTGCATCTCCATCTCTAAGTCTTTAGTTAATCACCTCATTCCAGCTGACCTCTTCAGCTCAGCTGGAATGAGGTGATAAACTCCAGGTTTGCTTTGTTGTAATAAAAGGAGCTCCTCTCTTGTGTAGATTCTTCTTCCCACAGTAATATCCAGAGGTTATTAAGTAAAATATAAGACTAGTTATCAAAAGACATATGTCAACAATAGCGACATTTTTCAGGAGCTACAAGACTTTGCCGCCAGCTGCTCAGGCCCAAATTCTAGAAAAAAACGAGCCCCACCTAAAGATGGAGGGAGCTCCGGTTCCTGGGTGGAGCTCTTGTCCTGCTCCACAATGTGCTCTTCAGACAATTGGCGTTTTCGTGCTTTTCTGTGAGCAGTGACGGCTGCATAGAGCTGCTGCAGGTCGCTGCCGAAGCCTAAAGTGTCCTGCTGCTCAGGACTCAGCAGAGGGAGAGCCTGTAGAAGAGAAACACAAGCAGGGGAAGCCTCATTATACGTGTTTATTCTGACTGTCGATAATGTAAAATCCAGTGTTGGAGGAAGGATTCCTCCTCCGGTGCTCTGCCCGAGGTTTATCAAATGATTTTATTGAATCTTCATTTTCTGAGAGTAATGAGAGAGGGGGTTTGTTGTAAGACTGAGGTGTGACACAAATCAGTCAGTTCTGCAGCTTTGAATCCAAACAGCCAAAAAATGAAGAAGAAATAATCAGGTGCATGAACTTGAACATGAGTTCAAGTTTCCTTCCAGGCACAGCTTAGTGCCGTGGGTATGCTTGTTTTATGGTCCTGCTGTGAGGGTCACATGTCTGAGGTGCCATGCAGGGTGTGCCGAGGCAGCGATAAGTCTCTAATCAAAGCTGCATTATTGGCCCAGCTGACAACAACTGAAACACACACAGGCCCGACAGATAAGGGTGCGTGTAAACTCATTGGACATTATGCGAGCGCACGGCCAACGCACAGAAAAACACACGCTATTCACTAAATCCTTCATATTTTCTCCAATGAGAGGACAAACTCTCCAAATTAGCTCCTCAAATATTGACCAGGAGAGAACGGTGGTCTCACACTCGCTGTCAGGGCAGAGGGGCTCCTAAACACACTCTGGTCAGGTTTTGAGGTTTCGCATTGATTTATTTTTGTTATTTGTTTGTTTAAATATCGTAAAAATAAATGTGCGCTCTGGTGAGGCTTCGTTCTGCTTTGGGCACAGAGGAACCAATGTGCAGCAGAAAGCCGACCTTATTCTCTCCTTTATTCACGTTTTCCCTCCTCATCGAACAGCCGCCCCCCTCCTCCTCTCTGGCTGCCAACCAGCTCACTTCAGATTGTTTGATTTGAAACGTTGGGCTCAATTTGTTGGATCCGGCTGCCCTGAAGCACTAAAATCTACTTTCTTATTGAATCCTCTCCTCTCCTGTCTACAGAAGCCCAAGTGTCAGAGTAAAACGACATCAGGGTCTTAATAATAATTCTAAGACAGCAAAATACTGAGCAAGATCATTATTTGGACTTTCTGACACAGGGTCGTGTTGGAATCTGCCAGGTTGTATTAGAGCAGCAGAAGAAGTGCAGATTGTGGTTCTAATTCTTCTTTAAGAACAAATGTGAGTTTTTAAACAGCTGTTCTCACACAGACTCCACTACGACTGAAATTGTAAAGACTTTGGGTCCATATTATTTTAATGTTTAAGTTATTATATTTAAAAAATCGATCATTGCTGTTTTGATTTACAGTTAAATGTTATCTCACAATTTGAGGTTTTTATGTTACATACTTTACTGTATACTAAACTTGTTTTTAACTTGGTGCCAGAAAGTCTCCCACTCACTCACTCTTATCCCGTCTCTGTAACTAAACAACTCGACAAACTCACGTTTACTTTTCTCGCTGTGACCTCAACTTCCCGTCCTGAAACCAACGAGTCGCTTTCCGTTTGAAACCCAAAGACTCGAGGTCGCTGCTCAAGAAAGAGTGAAGAGGTGAAAGTGCACAGTTTGAAAAGGAGAAATGATGAAGTTGATCTGAAGTGACGAGGTCAGGTTTGATGCATGTAGGAGGGGTGATGAACAGAGAGCTGGTGAGATGGGCGATTATTCAGCAGCTGAAAGGGCCACAACAACTGTACAACATCAGTACAGTAAGTTAACATTTCATGTTGGAAAGTCACAGAGCTCCGTTAAAAGACAAAACATGGCCACAAACAGACTTAAAATGATCCTAAATATATTCCAAGAATGACCAAAAACAGAGGGACCACCACAGACATCTACACCAAATTAACATTTTCTGAAATATACAGCAAATAATCTAGATTAATCATGACTAGACAACTCTGTAGTGACGTACGCAGAAACATGGTGAATTAAACAAACCAGAGGCGGGTGAGGACTTCACGGTGTGCTCCGACGCCATCCACACCTTCACACCAGTCACCTTTCACCTCTCCTCTGTCATCACATCTCCATTCAGGGCGATGACACAAACGGGTCCAAGATAAATTAGCGTGATTTGATCTTCAAATATCAACAGTCCTGATCATTCATGTCTTCATTAAACATACTGTACAGAATAATGGTGAAAAGACCAAAGACCGTGCTGCATCGTGGAGAAGTTAGACATCAAGGTGTCCTACAGGATAATGTCAGGGTGTCTGTCTGCAAGCTGAAGTCAGAATAATCTGGACGATGCAGCAGAACATCAAAGGAAATCTACTACAGAATATCTTCAGAAACACAAACACTGTTTCTGGAATTCAACCCCCTCAACAGCAGGACACTCCAACTCCAGATGCTGAAAATTTACCTTCTATTAACAGACGACAGCCTACAATGTGTTTGCGGCTCCCGTTGATTTTACGGCTGCTTCAGTTGTGGTTCACTCCACTGCTCAATGACACAATAAATCTGTAACACGCAGTGTCACAGATTGAACAGTGTCACAGAATCACACCCGCTGTGCTCACATGCCGACAAGTGCTGCTGCCGTGTTTTGTGCTGCTGCTCTCATGTTGCTCACAGTCTCATGATGACTTTGTGGGACGCCGCGCTCGGCCGGTCCAGGCCGGGGCTCGGCCCAGCGGCCAGCGGCTGAAGAGGAAGAGCAGCCAGGCCACAGAAGGCCTAATTACAGGCCGAGAGCGGGGACAACCCTGTGGAAACTGTGCGCAACTGACAGAGTGCACAGGAGGAGGAGATGTTTTTGTTTTGCCATTTTTTACTCCATACAGAGAAGAAACTACGTCCACGGCTAATGATCCTGTTCATTATTTCATTTATTCTATGTAATCAAATGCCTAAATAAGCAAATCCTGACATTTAAGAAGCTGAAGCCAGAAAATATTTGACATCTGAACATTTTTCTTCTAAAAAATAATTAAACGCTAGAAAGACCTCACAGCCAAGAACCGGAAATGACAGTTTCTGTCTAAAAGAATCTTTTTTGTATTTATTACGAGACTGTATTTCAGCTTTTGAAAGACAAACTGACTCCACATCAGGACTTTACTGTGAAAATCCATCTTTTGAAGTTACTTCTATGAGACAAATGACATTTGGCCTGAGACCTATTCTGAACCTAACACATTTTCTTTGCATGTTAAATTGTTTCTTTCCACATCTTTCAGTCGGTAACAGCTCAAAATGATCTGAGACCTGCAAAGAATGATTAAACCACAGGCCACGGTCAGGAAGAAGCACGAAACGTACATCTGAATAAACACACCAGAGAACACAGTGAACCACCACGAAATAACCACCGGAGTTCTCGAGGCAGGCGACCCTGTGAATCCAATGAGAGCTCTAACTATCGCGTGCTCGTGTGCCAAAACAAACATGTATGACAACCAAGAACTTGTACAATTTATGTGCAGTGGCACTTGTCCTGAAAACCGTAAAACCATGAGGTCAGGAGCTCAGAGTCTCTGAGTTTCGACTTCAGATGAAGATGTGTTTAGGACTGCAGAGCTCAGAGAGGGAAACGGGAGGTAAATTCTCTAATGGTACTTTTCATCCAATCACAGGACCCCAGAAATAGATTTTGATTCAGCCACCTGCTTCCAGTGTTGACACCTAATTATTATTATTAGTCGTTACCAGGCCACAGATGAGTTCGTAACGTCTGTTGTGATGGTTACAAAAATGAACACAAAGCTTGTTTTCAACTTTTTGGGTCAAAATAACGTGTTGACACAAATTAAATATGGATTCATACAGAGAGTTTCCGCTTTCAGACCTCCCTAAGTGAACTTAGTTTACTTCCTGTTCTATTTTCTACAGCCACAAGAGTTCACCTAATTATAACAGGCATCGATGATAAGCACCTCCTGGCCTACTGGTAGGCTCAGTTTGCCCCTTCTGAAGCATAATAACCGATAAAAGCTATTTAACAAGGTGATAACACAGGACACAAGTAACGTCACCGGTGGTTAAGTCAGTCAGAAATATCAAAACGACTGTGACTGCACCTGTAAACTGAGGATTATAATCTTTACCTTTAACACCAACTGACCCACACTTGATACCTGGTCTAGTTTGGCTCATCAAGGCTGAATTAGATTAATAACAGGTTTAACAGTCCTAAAGTATATATAATAAATCTACAGTACATGAGGATTTTAATACAACCACAAAACACAGTGTCTTCATACCTGTAACATTATCAGGTTGAATTTTAGGGCCCAGAAAGTTCACGTCAACCTCGTCTTTGAGCCTCGCCTACTTACCACCCAGGACCTGAATTCCTCGGCTAAGTGAGATAAAGAGCTGATGTTTACAAGAGTCAATGATTTACTCAGGACGAAGAAGAAAAGGAGAAGAAGAAGCTGCCACCTTTTCCTCCCCTCTCTGGTCACCTACTTTCATCGTCGTGCCTTTCCTCACATCTTGCCGTCCAACAGCATTAGTGATCTGCTGATCCCTGACAAGTTCCCTTCGGATCTCTTCCTCCTATCTGTCCATTCTATTCTTTCACTCTTTCCCATCTTTTCCTCCACTTTTTTTTCCCTTTGATTAGCAGCAGAGCGCTGCCCCCAGCCCGTCTTCATTTTTTAACCCATGTTCAACTTTTTAGAGACAAAGTGTGTATTTTGGACTTCATCAGCTGCTGTGGTTACTGGATGAAAAAATTAAGTCAGTACGTTTCCTGCCCTGCTCTTTACTTATTTCTGGTTGAAGCAAACCGATATTAGGATTTGACTCCTGTTCACATGGAGCACTGCATAGCACGTTTAAGGATCATTTCTTTGACTAGAAGTGGAAAACTATACATCACTGCACTGTAAAAAATAAATAGTTAGACTCTTGTTTTTAAGCACATTTCAAACACATTCAACACATAACCTGACCTTAAAAAAACCCTTCAATTTAAGCACAAAAGCAGGAAACCTGAAGTAAGCCATGCCAAATTTAGAAGCCGCAACATTTTGGCTCAATTATGCGATTCTCTGCAGTGAGGTGTTTTGGTCAGAAGTGGCCACTAATTGTCAGATATGCTGCAGTGTGGTTGTTGTGAAGCTGTGAAGCTGCCGTCTCATGAAACGGGAGGCGGCGCTGTTCCAGAACGGTGACAATTCAATTCAGAGCTGACAACTGTGATGCTGCAGCATGAGTCTCTGCAGCATGAGTCTCTGCGGCAAGATGTGCAAAGCATGCGTCATCACAGCCCAAACACACACATTCATGCATCACGAAGATAAAAAACAGCCTCAGTGACACACACACCAACACTCGGAGCTGAAAACCAAAAGCATGCGTCACAGCCTGCTCTGTGCAGACCAGCACTCCCCTCTGCCAGGTCATGAGCCGCTGCTGCCACCACATAGACACACTCCAAATTTAGGTCCTAAGGGAAGCTGATGTGATGCTAAAAGGATTTGAACTTTTTTTTTTTACATCCGTCAGCTCCGTGACCAGCTTTAGCCTGTACCCAAGTTAAATCCAAGCGTGTGTATCAGTGGGAAGTGTGGGCTAATTCCACCCATGTAAATGTTGACCTGAGCTGGGTGGGGTGTTTGTGTGGGGCTTCCATGGAAAGCTGCAGTTGAAAATAAAAGCTGCTGCTCCTGTCATCATCGTCTCTCTTTTCGCTGTCCCTCTGCCTTTCGCTGCCCTTGGTGTGGGAAACGACGGCCACAAATGGCGCAAGCACAAACACACACGCTTGTGGAAACGGTGAAAGGGGAGGGCGAAGAGGTGGAAGATTTTTGAAGATATTTGTCCTGCTTTGCTCGGCACGTAAAAAACATTCAAGTGTAAGAAAGAAAAACTGATGAAACTGAGGCTGGAGGTTTTTTTAGAACAACAGAAGACAGAATCAGCTCAGACTGTGTGTGTTGTATAGATTAGAATGGAATAATTCAACTAGTAAATCCATTTTACAAAATCTACGATTAAAAATACAATTTACAAATGTGTGTGTTTTATTTTTATTATTTTTACAATTCTGTATTTATGTTTTCAGTTAATTTGTGTGACTTTTGAGTTTAAGGTCCACATAAAAAAAAAAATCTAAAAACAAAACCTTATTTTTCATTTGCTTAAAAACTGTTTTGGGTCAAGTATCAACATTTTTCAGATTAAAGGCAATTTTATCGATTTTAAATTACATTTGTGCAAAAAAGTGAAGGGGGCTGAAAACGTTTTAAAGCGACTGTATATCAGATACTGATATGTTCTGTATGTGTTTTGATGTATTTGTTCTAATTTGTTTGTGGATGTGACCTGTGACCCCTTTAAATTACCCACAAACCATCACAAACACATTGGTAAATCTAACATAACAACCTAAAATGTAATTTAGCCTCTTTAAATGAAAGATGGTTGAAGGACACATAAAACTAATCTTTTTACCACTGATGAGTTTTCACACCTTTGGACTTTTCGGTGGGATTTCATTTAATTTTATATTATTCAGTGAAACAGATATTTTGCTATGTTTCTGCAGAAAAGGAGGATGCTACTGCTGCTAAATGACTACACAGTGAGCTGCATGGTGCACTTCTAGTTACTGAATATTTATCCTATGATTTCTGTGAAGACTGGAACCAGATGCCTTGTAATAACATTTTTAAAAAGACTGACTGTATGGGAAACTTGATGAAGTATAGTGTATATTTTAACCCAGTAGTCTTGTGACTAACCCTAAACAAACTTACAGGTAGCAGATTTAGTTGGACAGCACTAAGCTGTTTTCCCAAGGAGGAAACAGCCGTCAGAGAGCACAACACCACACCTCTTGAATCACTGGGGAAACAACAAAGAAGTGGACAGTGAATCAGAGATCTAGAAGATGAAGACCTCATTTATGCTTACTCACGTCAGGTGTCAGTTTGGGTCGATATACAAGCCCCAAAAAAGCTGAGTGTAAATCAGACAGATTAGGTCAGTCCAAGTCATCTTGTTAAGTCCACACATTAAAGATATGAAACGGAGGTTCCAGTTAGCTGTGCCCTGGTTTTAACCAGGAGTAATTAGAATTATATATAATTTTTACTGTAAAGCATTCTGTGATGTCTGCTGTTTACTTACAAGCTTCATATTTGGGTAACAGAGTAAACCGTGGAGAGAGTTCATGAAATGCAGACCAGAAATTCTCACTTAGAGCAGAGCACATGAAAGAGGCTGTACGCAAGAATGGTATCGCACCGTTTGCTTGATGAATTACTCAAGTGATGAATTGTTTTCAAATATTCAATTAAATTCCCTACTTTTATTAATAATTAACTAATTATTTTATTAATAAATAATAATTCAAACTACTTTTGTTTTATTCGAGTCCATATTTGCATAACAGTCACATGCGTTTTTGACCTGCTGGGGGAACGATGCCATGGAGACACGGACGGAGACACAAACACGAGTCTCTGGGTGGACAGACAGCAACCACACACACACACACAGACACAGACACACACAGACATACACACACACAGACACACACACACAGACACACACACACACACACACACACACACACAGACACACAGACCCACAGACACACACACACACACACACACACAGACACAGACACAGACACAGACACACAGACCCACAGACACACACACACACACACACACACACACACACACACACACACACACAGACACAGACACACAGACACACACACACACACACACACACACACACACAGACACACACACACACAGACACACACACACAGACACACACACAGACACAGACACACAGACACACAGACACAGACACACACACACACACAGACACACACACACACACACACACAGACACAGACACACACAGACACACACACACACACACACACAGACACACACACACACACACACACACACACACACACACACACACACACACAGACACACACACAGACACACACACACACACACACACACACACACAGACACACAGACACACACACACACACACACAGACACACACAGACACACACACACACACAGACACACACACACAGACACACACACACGGCCCTACCCTAACAGATAAATACTGCACACACACGTCAAACGCCTTCACCCTCTCTGATTCACACACACACACACACACACACACACACACACACACACACACACACACACACACACACACACACACACACACACACACACACACACACACACACACGGCCCTACCCTAACAGATAAATACTGCACACACACGTCAAACG
Organism: Anabas testudineus; assembly: GCF_900324465.2. Taxonomy (NCBI): domain Eukaryota; kingdom Metazoa; phylum Chordata; class Actinopteri; order Anabantiformes; family Anabantidae; genus Anabas; species Anabas testudineus. The sequence goes on from NC_046611.1 coordinate 1,270,509, forward strand.
CCTTCACCCTCTCTGATTCACACACACAGTGGTCCGTCCACCTTTGACGCATCCCGGCGACATTTTTCCCAGACACGTTTTATGTCAGTTTGGACTTTGGTCTGAAGGCGGCCTTGTCGCTGCCCGGTGGAATTTGCCACGAGAGAAGACTTTGATCCACTGCAGCGCTTCTCATCTTCTTTTTCTTCTTGTGTGGTCACCAAAAAGCAGAAAACAGAGCTGCCACTGAGACCCTGATGTAACTTTCCATGACTCTCTTTACCTGAGCTAAAGTTGTGATTCTTTCCTAGTTTGTCTTTAGACAAACAAATCAACAAACAGACTGGTTTCCTGTATAAAAACCATCATATGATGCAACTGAACAAACGGTTAATTACCCCACAGTGTGTGGAAGGAAATTTCCCTCTTTCAACTTCTCCTGTTTTCACCTTTAAAAGTTTCCTGACCGTCACATGAAGTCAGGTTTAGAACAATGTGTCTATTTTCTGTAGATCAACAAAGAACAAAGGGCGTCGGCTAATTTTAGTTTTTTTCTATTATTAGACACCCTCACAATAGACACTGGTAGTACTTCAGTAGGGTCATTGTAAGTTACTATAAAAAAATCACAAGCGTAACATGTGGGGCTAAGAAAGGACTGAATGATGTGATTTATAGGAATTTTTGTACGTCTTGTGCAAAACACACAAAAATGGGTCATGTTCTCACGGCTCTCATTAAATACAAGGTTTTCCAAAAAGCAAACATTACTGAAATTCTGTTGTAAGTGAAGTAAAAATGAAATAACAATAAAACCCAACTAAGACTGAGCAGACAGACACACCTTGGAGATTCCACAGGTCGATCTGAAATGCTCAGTCAGTCATCATCACACACTTACAAACTGAGCAGGAGCCACTGTCAGAGATGAGAAATTCCACACCTGAGTACAGTAAGTACACACAGAAAATTAAAAAAGCCAAACCCGGGGTCTCACACTAACTGTTCAACAGCCTAAGTCTTGAGGTCGTCACAGCACTCGCAGCAAAGAGGACGGTAAAAACAGACAACAGGCTGCAGGAGCTGCAGGGCGTGTCTGACCTCTCACCTTTGCCATGAAGTCTTCTCTGTAGGTTTGCTCCTCAAAAACTTCAGTCTGCAGCCGTTCTACATTCAAACACACACACATTTGGATCATGAACAAAAAGTTCTCCATTATCTGCAACACAACAGTTAAACCACATGGTTCCCAAAGAAGGGGTCGAGTATTTCCACAGGTGATCTGAAGGCTCACAAAATGCTAAAAAAATATACTGTGATGGAAAACAGAGCTTTTGTAACCAAACATTTACAAATCTCTTAATTTAAACTTGTGTTGGTTTGCAGTACACATTCCTATATTACACTACACTATTGTAAACATTAACATAGATAGAAACTACTCTTAGTACATCCACCATGTACCTAGTAAATAGTAAATGTTCTGTACTTACACTTTTCTGCCTGACTGGTACTCAAAGTGCTTTACACTACGTCTCATTCACCCATTCACAATACATGCAACATATGGCCAAAATACCTACTGACTCAGTAGAATAGAATTTAGTCACCAAATGTCGAGTCACCTAATATAAAGTCCAAGGCAGATATTTAAACTGACAAAACTTCATTAAAATTAAAAATTCAAAGATCTGTTGCTTCATTTTTGTGCTTTTCTTCTAGAAACTGCAAGACCTCATTTATTCCCACTATTCATTGTGGTTTAGGAACTACATCTGTTTCAGTGTGGGTTTGTCATTTTAGGCATCTCTGCATGAAAATGTTGATGACTGGGCTCAAACGCATTTTCTACATAAAATTCATTTGGATTTAAACCATTTTCCTGCATTTTATGCTAATCCCTAAAGATGTTGCATGTTGCACTGCCACATTATAGTATAAATATTGTCTTTTTATAGGACAACTCAAAACATCTTTACTTTATAGAAACTGAAGAGAAAAATTAGGACAACATGTGATTGACCTAATGACCTAATGACCTAAAACTGACTCGTCGAGTTATTCATCTCAGTGCAGGACAGACACGTGTGTGTGCACCTCTGCTGAGCACGGCGCCGTTCTCTCTGTAGTCCTGGATCTCTGCGTCCTTCCTCAGCAGCAGGTCTCCCAGCTGCTTCACCTGATGCTGCAGCAGACGGCTCATCGCCAGTAGGGGGCGCACCAGCTCCACACATACCTGTAAACACACATAGAGTCAGGACTGTCGGGTTTTAATTGATCTGTCCATGAATATTTACAAGGTCTTGAACATTTCAGGAATCAGTGATACCAAAACTGAAATATGATAGGTTCCAGACAAACAGTCTGTGGAGTGTACCAAGGTGACGGAGGCAGGGGTGCAGTGAAACTCCCAGTAGAAGGGCAGCCCTGCCAGCTCACTCTTCAGCTTCATGCTGATGTTACCGTCCTCCTGTCGACTCAGAGAGATCTGAACTTCACCTGCAGCTTGTTCGCAGCTTCCTGACAAACAGGGCTGGACCACCTCACACAGGTGGGAGAAGAAAGCTCTGACGGGGGCTCGCAAACGTCTGTTCAGCTCCTGAGAAAAACAGGAGTTAGTTCTCAAAGGTCATAAAGAAGTCACTTCTTTTTCTCAGATTTCAGTGCAAAAAGTGAAAGTTTTTACATAAAACTGCACCTGTGCTCGACTCTGAATGGCAGCAGAGTCCATCCTCTCCTCCCACACACAGTTCATGTCAGTCAACACGATGTGGTACGCCGTGTCTCCAAACCAGCTTTTGGCGAGAAACTGGCAGCCACCAATGTTCACAGGAAGCCAGGGACACTGGAGGAGGTTAGCAGGGGCTCTGTCGACCTCCATCGCAGCAGAAGGTACCAAACGCAAAGACTAAACACAGAAAAGAGAAATAAAGTTTGAGACCGTCGAGTCTTGGATGAATCATCAGTTCAAAGATGAACAGTTGTGTGAGAACGTGGAAAGTCAAAGCTAAAGGCCCGCTGATGTAAAACTGAAAGAGAGAACTACAGCTCCCAAGATGCATTTCAGTAATAAACATCAAATCACAGAACATACGTTACACTTTTCAGAAACAAGATTAAACTGCAGCTCAACACTTCTTCATGGTTCATGTGTTTGTAATGTTTAGAGTGAGCCACAATAAAAACTCTCAGATTATTAAATTATCCAGGTGTTTCTGATGTTTCTAAATGGGAGTTACTTCACTAGTGTCCCTGTTAAATGAATATGTCTGTACAGTGGCGTTAAATCAGGGTTAAATCAGCAGGTATGTGGACAATAACAGTTTTCATCATGGTGGCTCCACCACATTGAAATTAAACAATCTGAATGCTTTAGAATTGTATCATGTATAATTGACTGCCAGCTTCAATTTAAGGGTTTTGTTGTAAATGAACCACGTAGGAATTCCAGCAATTTGTATTCACAGACCTCCAGTTTTAGATAGAATGCAGATGTGAGGCAGGGTCACGCTGCCAAGTATCTGCTGTGTGCCAGGATGAAACAGGATTCATGGTTTAAAAGCAGCTTTCCACACGGCGTAGAGGTGGTCAGAAGTGTCACCATTAAAATCCTCACCCAACTTTTGGTCCATTTAACTGTGTGTTAATAACTGAGAACTGGTAAATATGTGACAGAGCAGAGAAACAAACACAGAGATAAAAGCCACATCTCCTTACATCTTCTCTCATGACACATTTGATGGTTTCAGTTTCTAAGGTTTGTGGATTTAATGTGTTTATTAAACAGTTCTTGAGTCTTGGTCTATGAACACTCACAACAGAAACGCAGTGGAATTTTCGTTTTTATCAAACGTGTTTTTTCATCACTCACCTCCAAGGAATGTTTCCCCAAATCCAGTCCCGAGATGTGTTACAGCCGCGTTACAGACGCCGTCCAGGCCGCATAATCACCCCCTTGCAGCCGGGTGACCGCAGTGGCAGCTCCTGCGGGCTGCCGGCTCCTCTCCGCTGGTCTCTAATGGGACAGTTTTCGGGGAAAGAAACGAGGTTAGTTCTCGTCAGTCGTTGCCTTGAAACACAGTACACGCTTTGGATGTTGACTCATTCCAATTTAGAAATCACAAAAAATCCAAATCAGTAACTTTATGACAACAATTTACAGCCACACAAAGCTCAGCACGGATGCCAGCGGTTAGAGGGTATCAGGGGATGTGGTCCTGTCACGCTTAGAACGTCGCACCAGACTCCATTCACAAATCTCTTAATTTAAAGTTGTATCGCTATCGGCGGTAGAGGCTATTATTGTATACGGCCACCATGTATCTGTACAACAACAAATACCATGCAGAACCAAACTACACAAACCTCCATTCACAAATCTACTGATTTAATTAATTTAGATTCGTTTTCGACACACATAGTACAAGATACCGTACTACTACTTAATACCTTGATGTCGCGGTGATGATATGTATTCTGCATTCAAAGACGGAAATGTTTCTCAATCTTATTCAATACGAAAGGGGACAGTAACGACAGACGCCTTAACAAACTTATTTTATAAATACCTTAACTTAAAATTCTCTTGCTTGTGAGCGAATATAAATATGAGTTAGCTCGTGTTTTGACAACTGACTGTTTGTTGGCTAACTTAAAAAGTGAGGTTAGCTAACTTTTCTTTGCAATTGCAGACTTTGTCAAACTAAATCAAATGTATTTATTCATTTGTATATAAATACATATGCATACATTAAATCGCAGTATATATAACCAATGAAGATACTTAAAGACTAAATAATCAAAACAAAACCAACGTTAGCTACAACAGACGCTGTTCCTCCACCGGATCACCACCGACGTCAAACAACGGCTCGTTTCAAAGGTTCCGCCTAATGATCCTAATGATTACTAAAATAATAACGAGTTTATAATAAAAGATAATCGTGTGTTCTGAATGAACTTGTGTTAAAAGCACAATACATTAAACTAAGCCGTGTAACAAATAATATTTTAGGGAAATAAATAGTATTTGTTACACGGCTTAGTTTAATGTATTGTGCTTTTAACACAGCTGAAGTGAAGCTGATTAAGATCTCAGTGGCTGTTTCTCCATTATCAGACTTTGATGCATCAGATGCATAGAGTTATAATGAACACAGACACTAAAAGATTCAATGTCCATTCTAAGATGTGTGAAAATGATGGCTGTTGCTGCTTCTGCTTCTCATGCACTGGAAAAGAGAAATGGAAAAATCCCGCCCAGGTGCAGGCTGCCGTACCTGCCTGCATATCTATAAATACAACTCCTAGTTATTCCAAGCAAGCAGAAATCAAAAAGTGAATGAAGTAAAAAAAAAGTACTAGACAAAAGCAAAAATCTACCATAGTCAAATTTTTTATTAAGTCTGTAACACAGTATAAACTTAGTTGGGCGATACACAAAGTGAAAGCACGACAACAACATACAATCAAGATCAATTCACAAGAGTGTAACGTGGAACATTTTCACCTGCATTGAAACACTTTACTATTGAACAGCGCCTCTTTCTGAGAACACAACCAGGCTTAATGTACTGTGACAACAGGTGAGGTATAAACCTGTAGTAGTATTGTTTCACAGGGTGGAGTCAGTTTGATTAGAAGCATTAGTATTTAAAAAATGTGTTAATCTCAATCTATTCAGGAATTCCAAACATTTTACGAAGAGTCAAATAAAATCCTAACTGAATTTAGTTGTTACATCCCTAAAATGTATCTATGGCATCCACAGAACATTAGAAATGCATGGTTGTCAACAATAATCAGATTTATTAACATCCAGAAGATCAATTAGATCAAAGTAAAATAATAGATTGACTCACACAAATCGTTTACATCTTCCACAAAGTGACCCCAATTTTCACATTTGTAGATTTAAATACTATATGTAAGATGGTTTCCATGAAATCGGATTCATTTATCACTGGGTTTATTATTACAACTGTAGCTCCAGATTTTCATGTGATGATGATCATGTGATATGTTGCATGGAAACAGAAACTGAAGCATTACACCTTTGTCTAAGTCAACGTGACTCACTTTATCTGGGTGCAGCTGTAGTTTCCACTTCTCAACTCTTGTAAACAGACATGGAGGATCTGCATGTTGGAGAAGAGACCTCAGAAATAAACACTAACAGCTCCACATCCAGCAAAAGGGACGACGAGGAAAACAGGTAACTCCATGCCCTGTGGGGTCTTTTAATATTTTTTACAGTGTAATCCACTAATGCTGCTGATTATGCGACAGTCATCAACTCTGTGTTATTCACTGTTAAAACTCCCCAGTTGTACTGAAGCTGAAGCTGCGTCCTGCAGCCGTGACACCGTAGAAACCAAAGAAAAACCACTGGAGCAAGATGATGACAAACTTTCTCTGATCACCTGGAATGTGGACGGGCTTGATGGAGTGCAGCAGGCACGGAGAGCCAGAGCACTGTGCTGCTATCTGACCCAGTGAGCTCACAGTGTTGATTGACTCTGTAGATACAGGAAGCTGTGAAATGTCATCCTGGATCAATTCATTTTGTTTACAGAAGAAGAAGAAGTATCACACTAATCTGAACATTGAACAATTAGTTCAGAGATGACAAACTTAAGGTCGCTTTCACACCTTAATTCTTTTGCTTTGATCCGAATCAGTGGATGAGTTTGTATCAGTTTCTCTTCGGTTCGGTTTCGTTTCACAGAGTTAAAATCCAAACGAACCAGAACACGTCACTTCAAACCACGTGAGAACGTCCTCTCCTCTTATTGGTCAGATGTGTGTGAACAGGAAAGTAAATACAGGAAGTGAAGTGTTGTTCTACTGTCTGTTTGTTTGACAGGAGAGAGGTGAGTTCTAACTATTAATGTTGACACAGATCGATCATCCCGTTCATTATTGTTTATTACGTTACATCAGACCTGGTCTCTGTGACACACTTCACCTCCTCACGTCTCCACATTTGTCCTCCATTAATCAGACACGAAAGAAATTTGAATCTACAAACTACCCAAAGTCCTCAAATCACGAGATTCATAGCGTTTGGTCCCGTTTTGGTTCGGTTCGCGTTCTCACCAGCAGGACCGCACCAGAGTTCGCCAAGTGATGCGGATCGAGACCACCTCGTTTTGGAGTCTCGGTGCGGTTGTTTTGGTCCAAACCCGAGTGTGATTACGTGGTTCACACCGGACAAAACGAACCGCACTAAAGTCCAGGTAGAGCAGTGGTCGAAATGTTCTGACATGTCACCACAGGTTAGTGTGTTGTTAACCAGTCGACAACAGGAAGTGTTTAGAAACGATGAAATAAAGTACTGAGGGAGTGTTTAGTGAATCTGCTCAGATTTAGTGTCTTAACCTGGTTATTTCAGGAGTTGTGTGTGTTGAACCCTAGAGTTTATCCAGTGAACAGAGCGCATGCGATATGTTCTTTAAACACTTATTAGGTTGTCAAGCTTCCTTTCTCTCCTGACCAAACACATTTAACATGTTTAGGAACAAATCATTGATTTTACTCTTCCTGGTCCTTAAAGTTTTAAGTTGAACCAGCCTTAAATGATTTATCAAGTTGGAGCTAGTTCCAGATGAAACTGCTGAATTTTAGCAATGGAAGAACCGTGAACCTCAATTTCACAGAGGCAACAGAAACCACTTGGCTCCAATAAAGTGTCCAAGTGATGCTTGAAGATGGTACTTAGTACCTGAAAGATTCCTTCTTGATCATGCACATTTCTTCTCCCCATGTAGATATTCCCCTGATGTCGTGTTTCTTCAGGAGATCATTCAACCATTTGCTCGCTTCTTGCACAGCTGTCTGGCGGCAGACTACACGATCATTGAAGGTAGAAAACTGATCAGGAAGTGATGCATTTGAAAATCCATTTAGATCATGGAGGGAGTTGTCACCAGCCTAGGATCTGACTCCATTGGCAGACACCACACAACACAAGAGAATAAGATAAGGAAGGTTTATTAGCAATGATGATAACGCAGTGGATGAATGTCAAGAACCAGCAGCCAAACAGAGCCGTCGTCAGGTGAGTATGGTGGTCTAGAAGAGGAGACAGAGTTAGACTGAGTCTGGCTGGATGTTATACAGGAGTACTCACTGAAGTCTTGGTGAGCAGTGGTCGAGGGGCAGGAGGGGTGAACCAGATAGGAAACCGTGAGGAGTTGTAGACTGGTGAGTGGTGAACTGGAGGTGGTGGTGGCGGCTTGTAGACTGGTGAATATAGTGGAGCTTCCAAGATGGCCGACTGAATGAAGCATGTGTAGACTGGGAGCAGAGGAAGAATGATATGTACTGAAGAGTGAGCTCTGTTGCAAAAGCACAACGGTTTCGTGAAACACACAGTAACAGTTGACGGTTCTCCAGAAATCCGAGGTGCACAGTAAGAAACAAATCCATGGTCATACACAGAAGAGCCGTCCAAGAACTAATGTCCATAGAGCTAAAGCAGAGGTCCAAACAACAATCCAGGTCAACACAGAATAGGAAATACTGAGAGCAGAGATCCACAGGGAAGGAGGCAGAAGGGAGCAGGAACAGGTCAGGCAGAAAACACTCACGATACCAAAGGGCAGAGCAGAGGCAGGTTCAGATCACAAGAAGTCAGTCCAAATGGATGCTGGATAGTAGGTCTTCTCAGGTTGATGTGAGACTATCTGGCAGAGTGGAAAGGTACATGGAGCTGCTTAAGTGGGAGTGGGACAGGTGTGGATAATGTGTAATCAGAGCAGTGAGGCAGGGAGGGGGAAACAGGAAACAGACAGACAGGCAGGAGAAAGCTGGAATCATGACAGGAGTAGAAACATCAACCCCACAGAGATGTTGTGGACTGGCCTTAAATGAGCCATTCACAGCAGACATCCTAAGAATATGTCTGAGCCAACGCAGTTAGCACTTAGATGACAGTCACATCAGATTTATGACCAATCAGAACAGAAAACCAGATAATTAATCACTCACCTAATAACTTTTTCTTACCAAAGTCTGTGTGATCTTCAACTTACCTCTTCCTCTGTGTTACGTCCTGAGTCTCATTTGTGTCTGCTCACACTCGTCAGGTGGTAAAGAGGGATACTTCACCATGATGCTGTTGAAGAAGTCCAGCATCACACTGGAGAGGAGTGGGATTGTGGCCTATCCTGCTACTCACATGATGAGGAACCTGCTTGTCGCCAGGGTTGGCAGTGCACACTGAAGAGATAAAAGCCTGTCCAACAAATTCACCTTTGCCTGATTTAATTCAGTATTATTATGTATCTGCTTCAGGTGCTGTTCAAAGGCCAGAAGTTCTGTCTGATGACGTCGCACTTTGAGAGCTGTAAGGCCAACGCAGCAGAGCGGAAAAGACAGCTTCGACTGGTGATGAGGAGGATGAGTAAAGCACGCGAGGATGTTACAGTTCTGTTTGGAGGGGACACCAACCTGAGGGATGCTGAGGTACAGTATGAGGGCGGAAAGATGCTGGTGGGTAAATCCAACAGTTTTGGGGGTGGACAGCTGTGTGTGTGTACGTTTGGGTTTAAGAACTTGTTGCCATTGCCCTCATTTACTGACTCTTTCCACACAACTTACTCAGGACATTGCTCACCTCTTTCTATCCTAGGTGGCTGAGGTCGGACTTCCCAGCGACATCTGTGATGTATGGGAGCAGCTGGGAGAGCCGGAGCACTGCCGCTACACATGGGACACTGAGGCCAACACCAACAGGGAAATGCGATTTAAAAGTCGATTCCGTTTTGACCGGGTGTACCTGCGTCCAGCTACCATGGACAGAGTCCCGCAGCTGGAACCAGACAGCATGGCCTTGGTAGGGCTGGAGAAGCTAAAGTGTGGCCGCTTCACCAGTGATCACTGGGGCGTCTACTGTACATTCTCTGCTGAGTGGAAGTGATCTATTCATTGTTTAGTCTATAAAACATCAGAAAATACTGAAGTGAAAAATGTTCAAATAAAGTTTTTTTAAGGTTAAACCTTTTCTTTGTCCAACATCTAAAACCCTGAAGTATTCAACTTACGTTGATGTAAGTATTGCATTATTGAAGTATAACAGAAGTATTAAGTCTCTACATGAAGGTTCATGAGGCTTGTGATGTTCAGATGCATCAAGGCTTTATCTGTTTTTTAGTGTTGTAGCTGCTCAAGGTGGAGTGGCTGAGGCACCTACAGTGCCACACATTTATTACAAATGATCTGTTGTAAATAAACAACTAAAATAAAACCAAACAAATTACAGAAATAACTAAAAAAACACAAAATGAATCTAAACGAATACTATTAACTGAAATTACAGTAGCTCAGACAAAGATTAACTGCATGAGTCAATGTCTGCAGTAGCATAACTAACTGCTCATACTACACGGTAAATCGATGAGAAAGAAAATCAAGACTCCAGTCAACAGACAATCACGTCAAAAAGGGAAATGTGTCATTATTTTTATTGTTATTAAATAAGTTAAACATTTTACTTGGAAATTTTAGGGATGAAACTTTTTTGCACTGATTCTCATCAGATAAACTCACTGTTGGATTGAATTCTTAGCAGTTAACCAAATCTACCTCCTGATGTGCAGCCATCCAAAATGAATGGAGGTTGATGTTTAGTGTCTTTGTTAAGATACTAGAAAAGAATTAATTATGTAAATCATCATTAAAGCCACGTGACATCATGTCAAGTTACTTCTCAGAAACATGTGGAGGTAATTTCATGGCAGGCAATAACTGTTCATGATGAATTGTCCTTGGGCAAAACACTGAACTCCAAGATGCCCCTGAATCTCCACAAGGGGATCAATCATGTACTATCAAATATTCACTGCTTTCTTAAAACCAGCATGGATGATTTTTTCTTGGCCCTGTAGATTTCTAATGATGCCGTAATGTTTTTTTTTAACACAGGTGTTGACATCGAATGAAAAACACAAAACCTGATGTAGAATGAATGAAAAATGTAGAGTAAAAAATATTCTGTGTTGATTTGAGTGTTGCAAATGTAGTCCAGTAGAAACTACAGGAACATGGTTCCCATAGTTTAATCTTTCATTTCCTATTTCTAAGAATGTTCTGTTTCTCCCCTAAAATCTGAGTTACACCATTTATATGTTTATAAGTGGTATTTTATTTTAAGTGTTTCCTGTTGGCAGCAGTAAATGTAGTGGTACAGAGATACAGACAGAACGCAGCAGGAAGCACATGAACGGTGGAGAAATGCATTTAGTTAGAGTCAAAGAGCTGACACAGCCCTTGCTGCAGGCCACAGAGGTGATGGAGACGATCCACAAGCCTGTGAACCAGGAGTTAATGATTGTTGGCTGTTTTTTTAGATCTCCTGAAACACTTTGGAAACGTGGATTCTCTCCTTGACAAAGGAGATATCAAGCTACTTTCTCACTGAGCAGGAAGTCCACCATTCCTTCATCTCCACTGGAAGGCCCCACCTTGATCCTGACTTCTTCTGAAAATAAGAGCGCACCCCACTGACACAGACCCAACTGACTTAAATACAGACTTCACCCAAACCTAACTGCTTACTTACTAAATAATCAAATATTAATTATATATAATAATAATGGTTTAACAATGATTTATACAGGTATACTGATGTGGAGCTGAAAAAATGGAGTTGGCTGACACTGGCTTCTCCCTTGTACTTGGGTTCGGATACTTTACTGCCCACTACTGAAGTGACTGTTAGATCACTCAAAAAAACTTGGAGTTCCTCGTTTCCTTTAGGAAAGCTTTATTCCGGCATTCCTTATTCCAATCATATTCACATTTGTGCTTTTATATGCGTGCTGTGTGTGTGTGTGTGTGGTTTCTGAAAGAAATACAAAATACAAAATCAATACTAAATAGAACAATTATACCTAATTATCAATACGTTTTCCCATAACATTAAGCATGACTGGTTTACCGTTCACATGTTACGCATATCGCTGCCAAAGATGGAGCTCTTACTTCACAACAATTCCCTCTACTGCACTTTCCTACCTAAAGCAAATACATGTCTGCTAAACCAGTAAATCAATCATATTATTAAGAAATGGTACTTAGCATTAGACAACTCAACCATAAATACACAATATGTATCTAATTAAAGCGCTGCAAAATACAGTCTCGAAATGTGCAGGCTATCAATTATCCTTAATTGGTCACATGTAGCCGAAACGGCGAGCTAACTATGAAAAACCATAATGTCCGTAACAGAAATATAAATATACATAAAAAGCTATAATAATGGACTTACAGTTCAATGGACGCACACACTGCATAAACATTAACAGTTGCAATAAACTTAATTAACTTGCTGGAACTCAGCGAAACAGTCCTCGCTCCGTGACCTCCTCATGCACGGAGCTGGTCCGATCGGAACATACCATTCCCAGAGGGGGAGCGGAATAGTCCAAGTGGCATTGGCCTTTTTAACAGCCGCCCCCAGATTTCTTTAAGAAATCTGCACAACAACAAGAAAACCTATTGCCACTACTGGGACATTTAACAGTCTGGCAGTTTTGGAAGACTGATAATTCTGGATACTGGTCGGGTGTAAGAGCGATCTCCTACTTTCCCTTCCACAGTCCTCACTCTGCCATCAGATGCAGGAAATGTCTGAATAATTTGTCCAATGGGCCATGAAGCCCGAGGCAGCTGTGGATCGATTATCATTACTACGTCCCCAGCTTGGAGATTTGCAGATTCTGAACACCACTTCTGGCGTGTCTGGAGACCAGGTAAGTAGAATCGGATGAAGCTCCTCCAGAACTGATCTGCCAATAGTTGGCTGTGACGCCACCGCCGTCTGCTGAGGATCTCCGACTCTGGATATACCACCTGAGGTAATGATGCATCCAGCCGCCCCATAAGAAGGATGTTAGGTGTAATAGGATCAGGGTCTGCCACATCGGATGAGGTGTAGCCCAATGGTTTAGAATTAAGGATACCCTCAATTTCCACAAGCACAGTCTGAAGGACCTCTTCAGTGACTGACTGTGTGCCAATGGTGACTTGAAGTGCTTGTTTGAGGGACCTTATCTCCCTCTCCCAACATCCACCAAAATGGGGAGCGCTTGGTGGGTTGAAAGTGAATTTGATCTGTTGAGAGGCCAGCTGAACTTGAAGATCTGGATGTAGTGAAGAGAATGCTTCCTGCAGTTCTCGCTCTCCACCTCTGAAATTTGTGCCTTGGTCAGACAGTAGCTCAAAAGGTTTGCCACGGCGGGCCACAAACCGTCTCAGAGACATAAGGAATGAATCTGCATCAATACTGGGGAGGAGATCCAAGTGAACAGCCCTGGTTGTCATACACTTGAAGATGATCCCCCACCTTTTCTCGGTTCTTCGTCCAATCTTTATATGGTATGGACCAAAACAATCAACACCTGTTGAATAAAATGCTGGTTTGTGGAGGCGTAGCCTCGCTGGTGGAAGATCTGCCATTCGAGGCTGTTTTGGGTTTCCACGCCACTTCCTGCACTCAGTGCAATGATGCTGATGTCGTCTGACAGCCTCTCTTCCCCTTAGAATCCAATACTTCCTCCTCAGCTCAGCGAATACACGTTCACATCCTGGATGGTGAAGTTGGTCATCACAGTGCTGGATAAGGAGTTGTGTGATCTTATGTTTTGGATCAAGAATGATTGGGGGGAGGGTCTCCTCCTCAATGGCAGTAGTATGGCGGAGTCGGCCACCGACTCGAATGAGATGTGCCACGTTATCAAACTCTGGGGCTAGAGTGATGATGCGACTGCTGCTTGAGATGGACTTCCCCATCATCAACCTCTGATAGTCATCAGGAAAACATTCCTGCTGTACTCGCTGAAGTAAGCTATTTTCTGCTTCTCGATAATTGTCTGCAGTAGGTGGCGTGTTAGCCGCCCCGTGTAGGCACTGGGCAATGGCTGCAACAACCTGAGGCCAAGTCTCTAATTGCTCAATGTCTGGAACAGCTGGGAGAGCTGCTATGAGCCCACAAAAGGCAGTCTTTTTTACCTCCTCACAATCTGCAGAGATAGATGGTATCTGATGCAGTTGTGGCCACTTATCGGAGCTGTGTTTCAAGAAAGCAGGACCTTGAAACCAGCGGCTGTCTGCTGTCAACTCCTGAAGGTGCTTACCTCTGGTAATATCATCTGCAGGGTTGTTTGCTGAATCTACATACCTCCATGCTTCTCTGTCAGTCAAATCCTGAATCTCTGCCACACGAGTTCCTACAAACACTTTGAACCTACAGGATTCTGAGGACAGCCATGTGAGCACAGTGGTTGAGTCTGTCCATAGTATTATCTGGTGAATGAGGAGTGTAAGTTCTTTCTTTAGCACATTTGCCAGCTGTGCCCCTGTTAGTGCTGCACACAATTCAAGGCGTGGAATGGACTGTTGCCGTTTAGGTGCCACACGAGATCTGGCGGTGAGAAAGGCGGTTTCGACTTTGCCTTCTGTGTTCTTTGTACGAATATATGCCACTGAGCCATATGCCCGCTCTGAAGCATCACAGAAGATGTGTATTTCTCTGTGGTTAGTGTCAGAGTCCATTTCCTCACTGGTGTAGCATCTTGGCAAGACAATGTTCTTCAGGGAGGAAAGCTCACTCTCCCACTCTTGCCACATGTGAAGAAGACCCTCTGGGAGGGAGGGGTCATCCCAGTCCCTTTTCTTATCCCACAATCTCTGCACTATCACTTTAGCTCGTGTGGTATAAGGTACAATGAACCCTAAGGGGTCGTACTGACTGGCAAGCACCTGATATATGGTGCGGAGGGTTACAGTTGAGTGTGTGACTGAGTGGTGGTTATAGGTCAGAGTATCTGAGGAACAATGCCAGCGCAGCCCAAGAGCTGGTTCAGAGGCATCTTCTTGACCTTTGTTAATCACAAGCTCTGCACTGTCTGATCTGATCTCAGGTGGAAGGTGGGAGATGACAGAGATTTTGTTACTTGCCCACTGTCTCAGCTCAAACCCACCACTGCCTAATATGTCCTGCAATTTGTCCACAAGCACTCTGGCCTCATTCTCTGATGTTAGACTACGCAAACAATTGTCAACATAGAATGACTGTAGTACTGCTTGTCTGATGTCCTCACCCTCACGGCTGTGCTCGATAATGTGTTTCTGGAGGGCGAATATGGCACAGCAGGGAGAACATGTGGTGCCAAAGGGAAGCACTCGCCATTCATATATGCTGGGTGGTTCCTCTCGTTTCCCATCTCTCCACAAGAATCTGAGGAGAGGCTGGTCCTCTGGAAGAAGTCTAACTTGGTGAAACATACTGCGAATGTCGCTGCTGACAGCCACAGCATGCTCCCGGAATCTCAGCAGTACAGCGAGCAGGGAGGGGCCTAGGATTGGTCCAGGCAGCAGGAGCTTGTTAAGATTCTCACCTCGAAACTCAAATGAACAATTAAAAACCACTCTGTTCTTTCCATTGTGTGTCACCATATGATGAGGAATATACCAACTGGTGGGCGTGTCCTCGTCACCAGGTTCCAACTTCTGGACATAGCCAGCGTTGATCAGCTTTTGTATTTCTACTCGGTAAGCTGCTGCTTTCTCTGGGTCCTTTACCCACCTCTTCTCTGTAGCTCTCAGCTGGGGAAGAACTGCATCCTTTGGAGCTTTGAGTTGGGGCATCTGCTGTACACGTAAGAGCGGTGTAGCATATCTCTGAGTGCCTTCTATCTCTTTCCTCACTGTTCTCTGTTCCAGGAGGGCTAGGGCCTCTTTGTCCTGGCGTGATCGGGTGCAGGCTTTTTCACTCCGCCAGGGCAGAATGTCCATTTGCCACAGCTTCTCAACATGGTTGTATATGTCTGCTGAAGGTGACAGAGTGGAGGTGAAAAGACACTGCTGCTCTGATAGGCGGTATCTTAGTCCTTGTGCTGGGCCTTGGAGAGTCCAGCCAAGGCGAGTCTTCACTGCTGCGGGGCCTCCAGGAGGTCCCAGGCGTACTGGTTCAATCGGGGTAATCAGATGAGGATGATCTGATCCAATCAGCAACACAGGACGGACACAGTGCAAGGATTGCAGAGGTAGATCTCTCAGGTGCCAATACTTCTTCTGTAGAGCCTCCACTGGATGTGTGTGTTCTGCTAATCCTAGGCGTTTTGCAGTAAATGCTCGATTGATATTAAACACACGGTTAGGTTCAGCTGCTGGTGAAATAGTGAAAGAAACCATGGCACCGTGTAGCATCTGCAGCTCTTGTCTGACAGTTCGCAGGGGCAAATCCTCCGGTTCCCCTTTCAGGCCTAGTTGCTCAGCTGCAGGGTGGAGAAGGATGGTTCGTTCAGACCCATCATCCAGAATAGCGTATCCATCCATAGTTCGATCTCCATTTCTCAACACCACTTTGCTGACTTTTAGCAGCACCTTTCTCTGCTCTAGTGGTCTGTCAATATACAACACCTCCTCCGTAGTGCAGTTTGAATGGACTTCATTGTGCTCTGGCTTTGTTGTTACTTGGTCTGTAGCATTACCAGCCCTGTGATTAATGTCATGCAGTGCAAGGAGGTGACGGCTACTACATGTCTTGCACCTCATCTTCAAGTTACATTCAGCTGCACGATGACCTCGGCCACAACGCCAACAGCGATTGTTAGTTTTAGTCCAAATATGCTTCTGTGTGGTGCTAAGCATCTTGAAATTAGCACAGTTATTCAGTGAGTGCTTATTATTGTCACAAAAAGGGCAGTATCTCTTACCAGTCTCTTCTGATGTTAGAGGTGGAGCCAACTCCTTCTGGGCTGTTGTGCTCATTAACACTGCAGAGGGCCCCCTTGTGCTGAAGGTTCTGATTGGTTTTTTGGGCTTTATTTCCTTATCCCTCTTCGAACTGACGATGAACCTGAGATTATCTTCTTGCACTTGCAGCTCATACTCCAGCCAGTCAGCAAGGTCAAGAAGTGTGGGTATGGGAACCCTGAGAGGATGAATGAAACGGCGGAAACTAGAGCGCAGATCATGAGGGAGCTTTCCTAACAGACGGGAAACATGTGAGCCACACTCTAATTCTATTTTGCCCTTTCCTCCAAGTTGCTCTAGCATGCTGACCAAAGACCGCACACGAAGTGCAAACATCCTGAAAGCTTTGGTGTCACCACTTACAACATTGGGCCCATCCATGAGTTCTGCTATCCGCTGTAAAGCTAACTGGTGGGGCTGTCCATATTGTTGGTTAAGAGCTGCCATAGTGTCAGTGAAGGGAAACCTAGAGTTGCTGTATGAGTCAGCAATCAGTAGAGCCTCTTCTGACTTCAGATGATCAACAAGTATTTGATATTTGAACATCTCTGATGCATCATGAGGGAGGAGGTTGTCTAAAGCAATCTTTAGGCGATTGAACTCTCGAGGATTTGGGTGAATCATGGCTGGGATTGTGGGCGCTGGGCCCCTATAGAACTGCTCACGTCCACCTATGGGGCTTGGTGTTTGGTGACGAGAGTGACAGTGTCTAGTATGTTTCTCCTGTCTCTTGAATGCATCATACTCATGTGCCCTGGGAGAATGTCTGTGTGAACCTGACCTGTAATGGTATTCATCAGGATCACTCTCTGATGAGCTATGATGGGATGTCTCAGACGATTCCCTCGTTGTTTGGTGACCTGCATGACTGCTATGTGAGAGACTAGGATCCTTTAGTGGAGAAGAGTGCTTTGGCTTAACTGATAACTGCAGCTCTGTCATGGCTGATGTGGGCTGTACAGGTGGACTACTCACTTGCAATTGCTGGACCAGAACTCCCAGATGCTCTACCTGTTTACGAAGCTGGTGAGTGTCCATGGAACTCTGATGGGTGAGTTTCTCCAACTTTAATTGACTGTGCTCATTCTGATAGCGTAGTCTATCATTCTGCTGTCTTAGCTCCTTCAATTCTTTAAGCAGAGCGCCTTTCTCCACATGTTCTTCACGCTTGTCGCTGTTCTCAAACTCTCCCTTGAGTGGCCACTGTTCCTTAATGACCCACTGTGATGAGAGACAATTGTCCTGACTGATGGGTGATACTGAACGTTCACCACCCACTGCACCCTCATGTTCCACAGTATCCTCTTCATTCTGGTGAACAGTAGCAGGATGCGCCTGTGAACGATGGCTCCTCTGATGAAATCCAGAGAGCTCATAATCTTCAAAGTGTGCGGGAAGGTATGACTGCCTCCTGACACGCACACTATGCTGTTCTTCCAATAACTTGGACATCCTTATCAGTGGTGAACAAACATCCGGCTCGAAGGACCATGAAAAAATGGAGTTGGCTGACACTGGCTTCTCCCTTGTACTTGGGTTCGGATACTTTACTGCCCACCACTGAAGTGACTGTTAGATCACTCAAAAAAACTTGGAGTTCCTCGTTTCCTTTAGGAAAGCTTTATTCCGGCATTCCTTATTCCAATCATATTCACATTTGTGCTTTTATATGCGTGCTGTGTGTGTGTGTGTGTGGTTTCTGAAAGAAATACAAAATACAAAATCAATACTAAATAGAACAATTATACCTAATTATCAATACGTTTTCCCATAACATTAAGCATGACTGGTTTACCGTTCACATGTTACGCATATCGCTGCCAAAGATGGAGCTCTTACTTCACAACAATTCCCTCTACTGCACTTTCCTACCTAAAGCAAATACATGTCTGCTAAACCAGTAAATCAATCATATTATTAAGAAATGGTACTTAGCATTAGACAACTCAACCATAAATACACAATATGTATCTAATTAAAGCGCTGCAAAATACAGTCTCGAAATGTGCAGGCTATCAATTATCCTTAATTGGTCACATGTAGCCGAAACGGCGAGCTAACTATGAAAAACCATAATGTCCGTAACAGAAATATAAATATACATAAAAAGCTATAATAATGGACTTACAGTTCAATGGACGCACACACTGCATAAACATTAACAGTTGCAATAAACTTAATTAACTTGCTGGAACTCAGCGAAACAGTCCTCGCTCCGTGACCTCCTCATGCACGGAGCTGGTCCGATCGGAACATACCATTCCCAGAGGGGGAGCGGAATAGTCCAAGTGGCATTGGCCTTTTTAACAGGAGCAATAATAAATGTACTAACACCAAAACTGTAAAACACTAATACTTCACAACTTATCAAACTACTATGTAGTATGATGAGCTGTGCTACAGTTCAGGCATTTTATTCACAATATACAATACTGTACATGTAATGCAGTATCGCATATACTATAAAATGGAAATATTCAAGTAAAGTACAAGTACCACAAAGAAGTCAAACAATAACGTCCTGTCCCTTTAAGGCTTCAGCGTCGTAACCTAGGAGACGATTTGTTTACTTCCGGGTTGTCGAACTCGCGAACAACAGGCGAACCAACACGCACACGACACCGAGCAAAGCGGATTAAAGTCCCGCAGAGATGGCAGGAGAAGCCGAGGACGAGATACCAGGTCGATAACCACGGTTATCTCATTATTCCACACTTCACACTTATTATTACCCGTTTCAAGTTTAGAATATCAGCTAATTAGCCATCTAGCTAGTTCATTTTAACTACTGCTTTAGCTGACAGGCTAACGGAAAATAAACCACTTTATCCACGTTAAATCTCTCAGTCCTTTATGTGGTTTATTTAATGATGTAGTTTGGTGTTGCTATTTATATTTTTATTTCCTAGTTTTTGATAAAAAACTGCAAATGATAGAGAATGGACATACATTAGTTCAGCATTTTGTGTAAAAAAATGTCAAACTTTACGACAATCTTCTCAAAGCAAAGTGTACAGGTGCTTGTTTTGTTTGATATAAAAATGTGAATGCTGACAGATCAGTTACACAACAAGCTTCACTGGCAGTGGTACTGCTGCCACAACGTACAGGAGCAGAAAAGAAGATCACAGAGAAACTTTTCCTCTTCAACATCTTCAGTTGTTTTCTTTTGTTTCAGAATCTGGGGCAGTTTTTACTTTTGGAAAAAGCAAGTTTGACGACAACATCCCGAGTAAATTCTGGCTTAAAAACGACACTCCCCTCAAAATAGCTTGTGGAGACGAACACACAGCCCTGATAACACGTAAGAGGCACTTTAAAGGTTTAACTGAATGCTGGAAGAAATATATTACAATATTTGTTTTGTAACCGAAAGAGTTCAGTGTACGATTCAAATTAATAAGGAAAATGCTAATGCCTAATAAAGATAAACTTTATTGTCATTGCAACATCGTACAACGAGATTAAGGTGCCAACCAGTCTGTGCCATATATACAATGAAAAGAGATAATTAAAAAAAAATAATCAGAGACAGTCAAAAAGACAAAATAAAACACATACAACCATCAAGGAAACAAAAGAACCTCACATTGTGCTAATAATGATAATCTAGTATAATATTCAGCCTTGTACAAATGTCACTCATCACTTTGATCCACATCAGTGAAGCTTTGTCATCTTTGTCTCTACAGAAAATGGGAAACTCTTCATGTTTGGCAGCAACAACTGGGGCCAACTGGGGCTGGGGTCCAAAGTGACCGTGAACAAGCCTACTTGTGTCAAAGGTTGGTCTTTAAATAGCTCTCTGTTTTTGTTAGTTTATAAAAAAGTGAGTACTGTGTGTGAGTGCTGCCACTCACAGCTGCTTCAGCCTCTTCGAAGTCACCTCCTTCACCCTGGACACAAAACTAAGGTTGTGAATATTTATTTTTTATACTTTGACGTTATGGTGTATTTTTTGTAGAATTTTAAGGAAAATAATGAATTCAATCCATATGGGGATGAGGATGAACATAAAATGTGGAAGTACTTTCTGGATGCACTGTAAAAACTTTAACTGTAAAGTTAATTGTCCTTGTGTGATACTACCACACCTGATGTGATACTAATGTGGTTTACATATATGTGGAGTTACTTACTTACTCCTTCATGTTTTTTCAGCTCTGAAGTCGCAGAAGGTTCAGCTGGTGGCCTGTGGAAGAAACCACACTCTTATCTACACAGGTCAGTGTCGATTACCTTTCAGCTACTTTTAATCCCATCCGCTTCACTAACTTTACTGTCCATGTTGTGCATCGTTTCTGTGCAGCTCAGGGAAAGGTTTACGCCTCAGGTGGGAACAGTGAGGGTCAGCTGGGACTTGGTGACTGTGAGGAGAGGACGACGTTTCAGAAAGTTGATTTCTTCGACTCTCACGGACCAATCAGAATGCTGGCTGCCAGTTCAAACACCTCTGCTGCTCTCACGGGTGATTCTTGTTTTTTAAATTTCATTTGCTTTGTGTTTGCTGCCATGTTTTAGCTCTGTTATTGTTCAGTCTCAATGAGGCAGCAGCTCCCATAGCTGGAAGCTGAATCTAAAAATCCTGGTTTTGCTCTACAAATGCTAAGCCACTAATGTTTTTCCAGGAGACATGATGATTTCAGTCTATTAATTACAGGCTCTCTAATAAATGTACTGGTAGTTTCGAAGTTATTGCTCAAATAATAAGATTGTAGGGCTTATAGAAGGTTCGTTGATTGACAGTTGGCAGCTTTCTCCAGCCCTTCAATTCACAGTGATTCAGACTTTCAGAGCTTCAGTTGCTTTCAGGAGCATTATCCAAAAAAATCTTTATTCTCCTAGTTTCCAGCGTAAAAACAAGTCAGATCTTTCAAGTGCCTCCATGTTTTTGTGCCTATAGAGCATGCTCACTGCCATCCTTCTCCAGTCGCCTCCCCACTCACATCAACCTGTCAGTTGATAGAATAAAATTCAATTCAATTCAATTCAGTTTTATTTGTGTAGCACCAATTTACAACAGAAGTTATCTCAAGGCACAGTTTAAGGTTTAAGACCTTACAGAAAATATTTATACAAAAAATTATATAGAAAACCCAACAATCCCATTTGAGCAAGCTTTAGGCAACAGTGGAGAGGAAAAACTCCCTTTAGAGGAAGAAACCTCCAGCAGAACCAGGCTCATAGTGGGCGGCCATCTGCCTCGACCGGTTGGGGTGAGTGGAAAGAGAAGAGAGAAAAGAACAGCAGGCAATAAGACAACAACAAGCAGCAAGAACATTGGGCAGGTCAACTGGATTCTGGAGATGTACAGCTCCAGGCCGAGGATACCTGCAGAAAAGTACAGAGAGATGGAGACAGAGAGGAGGAAACACAACTACAGGAGAAGACACAAGGTTAATGACATGAAATGGTAGAATTAGAATGGATAGAGGAGAAAGGAGAGAGGAGGGGAGCTCAGTTTATCAGTAGTTCCCCAGCAGACTAAGCTATATCAGCAGAACTAAGAGATGGTTCAGAGTCACCTGATCCATCTCTAACTATAAGCTTTATAAAAAGGAAAGTTTTAAGTCTAGTCTTAAATGTGGAGAGGGTGTCTGCCTCCAGAACCTGAACTGGGAGCTGGTTCCACAGGAGAGGGGCTTGATAGCTAAAGGCTCTGCCTCCCATTCTACATTTGGAAACTCTAGGAACCACAAGTAAACCTGCAGTCTGAGAACGTAGAGTTCTGCTTGGAAGATATGGAACTATGAGGTTTTTAAGATAAGATGGAGCCTGATTATTAAGGGATTTATAAGTGAGGAGAAGAATTTTAAATTCAATTCTGGATTTTACAGGGAGCCAAAGAAGACAAGCTAACGTTGGAGAAATATGATCTCTCTTGCTAATTCCAGTCAGAACTCTGGCTGCAGCATTTTGGATTAACTGGAGGCTCTTTAATGAGTTATTGGGACATCCTATTAATAATGAATTACAATAGTCCAGTCTGGAAGTAACAAATGCATGGACTAGTTTTTCAGCATCACTTTGGGACAGTATGCTCCCAATTTTAACAATATTCCTCAGATGATTCCTTATTGCTGAGCAGGTGGTCATATAATTGTTTAGAAACTATCTTTTCAAGGATTTTAGAGATAAAGGGCAGATTGGATATTGGTCTATAATTCACTAAGACCCCTGAGTCCAGAGTAGGTTTTTTGAGTAGGGGCTTGACTACAGCAACCTTAAAAGCCTGTGGTACGTAGCCTATTTGTAAAGATAGATTGATCTGATCTAATATGGCCGTGCTGATCAAAGGTAAGACATCCTTGAGGAGTCTAGTCGGGATGGGATCTAAGAGACATGTTGATGGTTTAGAGGAATTAATTACTGAAATTAATTCAGAATGATCTACGGGGAGGAAGCAGTCTAAGTACGAGCGTGGTCTTGCAGATGAATCTAGAGTTGTTGTACAGTCCATGCTATATGCAGGGAGGATCTGATCAATTTTTTCTCTAATAGTTATGATTTTATTTGTAAAGAAATTCATAAAATCATTGCTGCTGAGAGTTGAGGGAATACTAGGGTCAACAGAGCTATGACTCTTTGTCAGCCTGGCTACAGTGCTGAAAAGAAACCTAGGGTTGTTCTTATAAAACAAAACTGCTCTCCAGTCTGAACAAATGGCACCAAAACAAATGGATCAGATTCTGATAATTAATAATAATAATAATAATAAATTTATTTATAGAGCACTTTTCTAAACATATGTTACAAAGTGCTTCACAAGACAGACAAGAAACACATGTAGCCCAACAAGATCAACTTGAGCAAGCACTAGGCAAACAGTGGAGAGGAAAAACTCCCCCTAGGGGAAGAAACCTCCAGCAGAACCAGGCTCAAGTTAAACGTCCATCTGCCTCGACCGGTTGGGGAGCAGGAAACAGTTATACAAACAAAACAATAATACAAATAACTACCACGTCGGTCCTTGGGAAGACCAGTTCCAACGTAAAGACATTGTAATCTAATGGAGAGTCCTCCCAAGGACTGATTTGTTTTAGCTTACAGAAGATCGCAAAAGGCTCGCCGGTAGAGGTATGTTTTAAGGAGAGTTTTAAAAGATGTTACTGAGTCAGCTGATCTTATATCCTCGGGTAAGCTGTTCCAGAGTTTAGGGGCTCTAACTGAAAAGGCTCTGTCACCTCTAGTAGTCATTCTGACATCAGGGACATACAGAAGATTTCTATCAGAGGATCTCAGGCTACGTGCAGGCTCATAAGGCTTTAAAAGCTGGGATAAATAGCTGGGGGAAAGGCCATGCAGAGCTTTAAAAGTTATTAATAAAATCTTAAAATCAATCCTAAAACATACTGGCAGCCAGTGTAAAGAAGCTAAGACAGGAGTGATGTGATCGTATTTTCTTTTTCTAGTTAAGAGTCTTGCAGCTGAATTCTGAACAATCTGGAGCCGATTAATAGATTTCTGGCTGAGACAGGTGAACAGACTGTTGTAATAATCAAGGCGTGAGGAAATAAATGCGTGTAAGATTACTTCAGTGTCATGAAAAGAAAGAATTGAACGTATTTTGGAGAAATTTCTAAGATGATAAAAACATGCCTGAACAAGCTTTGTGACATGATGCTCGAAGTTAAGTTTACTATCAAACCAAACACCAAGACTTTTTGCAGTGGGCTCAGAATTATCTAAGAGAGAATCTGTGCAGGGCAGAATATGTTTGGCTACACGTTGTGGACTGATGACAACTATTTCTGTTTTGTCAGAATTCAGCTGCAGGAAATTTTGAGCCATCCAGTTTTTTATCTCATTTATACACTCATGTAAGGAACTCAGTCCCCCGTGGTCTGATATCTTAAAGGGACAGTACAGCTGAGTGTCATCAGCATAGCAATGAAAAGAAACACCATGTTTGCAAATAATATGTCCCAAAGGGAGCATATACAAAGAGAACAAGATTGGCCCCAGCACTGAACCTTGTGGGACTCCGTACTTTACAGGAGAAAAAGATGACTTGTAGTTATTAACTGTAACACAAAACGATCTGTTGGACAGGTATGAGGAGAACCAGTCCAGTGCAGTGCCTTCTATTCCAGCCCAGTGCTTTAGCCGGTCTAACAAAATTTGGTGGTCTACTGTATCAAAAGCAGCACTAAGATCAAGGAGGACAAGAATAGAGCACAAACCAGCATCAGAACCAACAGAATGTCATTGGTTACCTTCAGTAGGGCGGTCTCTGTGCTGTGGTGTTTGCGAAAACCAGATTGCAATTCGTCAAAGATGTTATAGTTGTCTGCAGCTAGAAATAAGTGTTTAGACACGTACTTTTCTAAAATCTTTGATATGAAGGGTAGTTTGGAGATTGGTCTGTAGTTTTCGGGGGATGAGGGATCTAGACCAGGTTTTTTCAAAAGAGGTTGCACACATGCAATTTTAAAATAATCTGGCACAATCCCAGTGGACAGAGAAGTATTGAAAATAATCAGGAGAGAGGGAGCAAGCGAATCAATGATCGAGATTAAGAACTTAGTTGGGATGACGTCAACTGGGCTGGAAGATGGTTTCATTTTAGAGACAGTTTGTAGTAGCTCAAATAAGGTCATGGGAGGAAACTGGCTTAAAGTGCATTCTCTAAAAGGGTGTGAAACTATGACTGGTGAGGAGTTGGGGATGACAGAAGCTCTGATTGATTCTATTTTATCATTAAAATAGGTTAAGAACTTCTCACACTCTACATCACTTTCAGCTGGGATGCTAGGAGGGGTTGGGTTTACTAACTTGTCAACAGTATGAAATAAAAATTTAGGATTATGGCAGTGAGCAGTGATCAGGTCTGAGAAGTATTTAGATCTGGCATTCTTTACCATCGTATTGTAGTGGAGTAATGCTTCTTTCATAGCTTCATAATGCACTTGAAGTCCGGTTTTCTTCCATCTCCGCTCAGCTTTCCTACACTCAGCTTTACAACTACGAATGCTGACATCTATCCAAGGCTGTTTGTTGGTGTCTTTACGAGACACATTTGCAGTTTTTAAGGGAGCAGCAGCCTCTAGCACAGAGGCACAATTATTGTTGAAAAGGCGGACGACATCATCAACATGTGATGTGCAAGAAATACCCTGCAAATTAAAATGTTGCAGAGTTTATGATGCTCATAAAAATGTGTTCACAGTTTTGTAACTTCTCTGTCTCTGAGGATTATTCATTGGGGTAAATGCTTTTTGTGCTGCTGCGCGTCAAGTGATCAACCTTTCCAACCTGTTGTCAAACTGGTTTGTTTGGACCTTGAGTGGTGAACACGTGTTTAAGACAGTCAGCCAGATCAAGCCAGTCAAACATAGACCGAGTGATGACAGATATTATTGCTGAGTGACGTTCTTATCCACAGAGAGCGGTAAACTGTTCATGTGGGGCGACAACGCTGAGGGTCAGATCGGTTTGGGGAAAGAGAGTCACGCCTGCTCGCCACAGGAAGTCACTGTTGGGCGTCCAATCAGCTGGGTGTCCTGTGGATATTACCACTCTGCCTTAGTGACAGGTAACAATGTGATTCAGCCACCAACCTGAAAAAACACACTTTTACAATTCAAACAAGGAGATAAAAGCCAAAATGTCATCAAACCTGGGAGCAGAGAGAACGTTAAACCACACAGAGAAAAGGAGAAGAGAGCAGGTGTGTAGCTGCAGTTTCAAGTGTTTTTCTGTGTGTCTCAGTTGACGGAGCTCTGTACACGTTTGGTGAGCGTGACAGCGGGAAGCTGGGTCTGGGCACCGACCAGCTGCCGGGACACAGAGTCCCTCAGCTGGTGAAGGGCATCAAAGAGCCGGTGACACAGGTGGCCTGTGGGGGCGGACACACGGTGGCGCTAACAGGTAAACAGGTGGAAACAGAACACTTAATGAATCTGCAGCTCAGGGATCAGATGCAGTAATGAAGGTTTTGTTGATGTCTCCTCTCTTCTAGGTGATAGTATTTACACATTCGGCCTGGGGCAGTTCGGACAGCTCGGTCACGGGACGTTTATTTTTGAGTCTCGGCTGCCGCGGATGGTCGAACACTTCAAGAAGGGACGAGTCCGTCAGGTGTCCTGTGGAGAGAATCACACCGCCGTCATCACTGGTTATTATATTAATAGATAAATACAGTTTCTACTCTATTTCACCACCTCCATTTCTGTTTCTAAGTCTTTAGCAGTTTGATGAAATCTGCGCTGTGCTGATTTTAGATGGTGGTTTGCTCTACACGTTTGGAGACGGCCGGCATGGGAAACTGGGTCTGGGAGAAGAAAACTTCACCAACCAGTTTAAACCAACTCTGTGTTCACGTTTCCTGAAGTACAACGTTCAGGCGGTAGGTGTTTGACACACGCAGGATTATTAACGTGTTGATTTCTGTAATGAGAAGAAAAGAAATATGTGTGATATGATACAGACCACAGACGAGAACTTGTTTTTTTATTTAAATTAACTATTAAAAGGTTTTTGAGATATTTTAATTTTTTACACATACCTGCGTTTTAATTTCAATTTATTTTTCTTAACATTTATTTTAAAATAGATGTTTACACATTTGTTAGTGAGTTGAAGTTCACATACAATAAAAACATAATGCTGAGGTATAATGTGATTAAAAAAAAAAAATTCTTTGACGTCTACATATTTCTTTTTAATCATTTTAGTGATTAATATATTTTTGCATGGGCTACATTGATTTAAATCTTTTTTAATGTTTTCAGAAACTGTGAGTAGTGTGCTGTAGCTGTTTTAATAGCACACAGACATAAAAGTTACTAATTCTATAAGTGGTGTCGTATGTTTTCTTTCACTGTGTCCAGGCTTCGTGCGGCGGCTGTCACATGGTGGTGTTGGCCTGGCCGAGGAACATAAGCCGCGGTGATTTGACTCTGGAAGTGGACGACGTGACGGAAGATTACCTGGAGAAGCCGTATGTGGAGCTGCTGGGGAACACAGCCGACTCCTCCACCCTGCAGAGGAGTCTCTCTGCCCGGGTCCGCAGGAGAGAGAGGGTGGGTGGCAAGATCCGAACACAGTCAAAGCTTGAGCTGGCACAACGAGTTCATTCATAAAACTGTGCCAGTACTGTACATGACTCTGTTATACAGTTATAAACACACTTACATTTAAGGTAATATGAAAACAACAGGCTGCTATTCTGAAAGGTCTGGACATGTATTAGATAACGCAGCAGCATTTGTCCCCACAGGAGCGATCTCCAGACCAGTTTGGCGCCATGTTCAGCACACTTCCCGCCATGACACCTGGGTACCTCCACCCACCGCTGCCGGTCTCCAGCCAGACTGTCCCCCCCAGACTGCCTCCACCCGAGCTAACCCACAGAAAGGTGCTCAGTAGCACTCACCAACAGTGGAGCACAGGGTCAAACCACAAGGGTACCGAGCTCACCTTCACCTCCTCCTTCTCTCTTTTACTGCTTCTCCTTTTAGGCCAAGATCAACAGTTTAGTTTCCAGCTATAATCCAGTGGGACCTGTACAGGACGACTTTTGGCTCTCAGTTTTTGCTCATTAACTGTTTCAGCAGAACTGATTATGTTATGTTTGTGCAGCTGAGAGTTTTTATCATCATTCTAAATGTATTGAAATTACACCTGTCAGTGCAATTCAGCTTCAGTCTGAGAGTCAAAGCGTTTCTATGTATTATGATTGTTATTCTGTTTGTCTGATGTGCTGCATAAAACCACACTGGATCAGAACTAATCTGATTTACATGACCTGCCTGGACTCACATGGCGTCTTGTTTTCTGTCTGGTCAGAGCAGACAGGGGCTGAGACAGACAGCGTTATGGAGAGCCTGACTGACACTGACAGCGTTAAAGGCCTGGGAGAAACCACCGACTTCCTTAACATGGTGAGAACTCAGCAACTCTTTATCTGACCTGCATGTGGACTACAGCATGAGAGCAATATTAGAGCAGACTCGGGTTGATTGTTTAATTCTATAATTGCTTCTCATCCTTATAGACGCATGTGATGACGATGGACCCCAGTGAGAAAACACTCACACTGTCTCCAGTTCAGAAGGTAAATCTCTCAGCAGAACCCAAACTACACTGGATTTAATGTGTTGATACTGATAATCGCGAGGAAAAAAATTCACTTTATCCACAAACTCTGTTTATAAGTGAACACAAACTTATCTCAATCTTTGTGAAGTGCAGTATTCTCAGTCAACATCTACAGTATACTAACTTAGATGTGACCCAGGAGGCTCCGGCCTTTCTTTTTTTTCCATTATTCCCTCATAAATACAGTATATGATTTTCTGTCTCTTGAGTTGTCTGCATGTCTCTTCACCTAACGCATGCTTCTTTTTCATCCCCTTTTTGCTTTCTCGTGCCGGGGATAGAGGAAGGGTAAGCACGGTAAGGCTGTTAAAGGACAGAAAGAGAGACAAACAAAGGAGAGCAGTTTCTCCTCGGCTTCTCCACCTCATAAGATCGAAGCTGTCTCTCCTCGAAGGGCGTTGCCCACCGAGCTCCTGAGGAGCCACAGTGCTCGATCGCTGGCTTCCCTGAACTCACAGGGACAGAAAACAAGAAGCCAGAACAAAGAGAATCTGATCATGGCTGTGGAGGAGCTCCAGAGGAAACCCATTAGAAACAAACCTCAGAGTGCGGAGGCCATTAGCAAGGGAGCATCCAAGCAGCATCCCAGACCTGTTCAGGGGAAAAGCCAGCTGAATGGCAGGAAGCTGACAGAAGAAGATCCAGAAATAAAAAAGACAGTTTTAAGTGGTGGTTCTGAATCTTCCGCTGTAAAAGTAAAGCGACTGCAAGCTAAACCTGTGAAGGTTAAAAGCAGATCAGTCATTGTGCAAAGTCGAAACACAGGAGTTAGCTCTCCAGGTAAATTCCAAAACACCTACTTGCCTGACTTCAACCTAACTGATTCCTTGAATGGAGAGAGCACAGGTAGCTCTGTGGTAAAAGGAAACTCTGAATCTAAAGAGAATACAGATTTGTCAAAAACGTCAAAGAATGAGAAAAACAAAAAAGAGGTTCAGCCCAAGAAAGAGTCCACACCTGCAAAACAAGCTCAGAAACAGTTTAATGTGCATGATGGAGCTGCATCCCTTGCAGCTGGATCAGTCTTAATACATGAGGTGGTGTCCAGAAGCTCACAGTCGCCCTCTGAGAGCAGTCGTGGTATCTCTAAGGACAACGTGATGAAATCAGCAAGTGAAGAATCTGAATGTCACAATGGTGAGCTTAGCAACAAATCTGCAGTTAGCATTAACGTCATACCTGCTCCTGAGAGTCCTGACGTGAGGACGAGTCAGGATGAGAAGGAAACAAGTCAGGACAAGAGTAAGGATGAAAGTAAGGAGCAGGCAAACTCTGTGACACTCAAAGAGGAGGAGGAAGATGATGACAAGGAAGGGCAGAGAACAAGTGCAGGAGTAAGTGGGGATGAGGAGGACAGTCACAATACCAGTCACAGTACCATGAAGGTAACAGTGGAAGATGATGGAGAGCAAGAAACTGATGAGGATGAAAGCAGGAAGGAGGAGGAAGACGAGAACACTGCTGACAAGGAGGAAGAGGAGGAAACAAGTGGGATGGTAGAAAGTGAAAGTGAAGATGAGAGTGGAGAGAAAGAGGAACGCAAGGGAGGGTTGAGTTGTGAAACAGATGGCAACAGCAGAGGAGAAGAGTCTGAAAATGAGGAGGAGGAAAGTGGGGAAGAAGAGGAAGAACTGGAAAGTGAGGCTGAGGAAGAGGAGGGTGGAAGTGAGATCACCTCCAAGACTGACGAGAGTGATGCAGAGGAAGAGACAGAAGAAGATGAAGAGGAGAAAGAAGAGAGTAGTGTTGAGGATGAAGAGGAGGAGAGTAACCAGGAGGAGGAGGAAAACTACAAAAGTGAAGAAGAAGAAGAAGAAGAAAGAGAGGAGGAGGAGGTTGAAGAAGGTAACGAAGGAGAGGAAGAGAAGAAGGGTGAAGAAGATGGAGAGGAGGAGGAGAGTGAAGAAGATGAAGGAGAGGAGGAGAGTGAAGAAGAAGAAGAAAGAGAGGAGGAGGAGGTTGAAGAAGGTAACGAAGGAGAGGAAGAGAAGAAGGGTGAAGAAGATGAAGGAGAGGAGGAGGAGAGTGAAGAAGATGAAGGAGAGGAGGAGGAGAGTGAAGAAGAAGAAGAAAGAGAGGAGGAGGAGGTTGAAGAAGATGAAGAAGAAAGAGAGGAGGAGGAGGAGGTTGAAGAAGGTAATGAAGGAGAGGAAGAGGACAAGAGTGAAAATGAGGAGAGTGAAGAAGATGAAGAGGAGGAGGAGGAGGAGAGTGAAGAAGATGAAGAAGAGGAGAGTGAAGAAGATGAAGAAGAGGAGAAGGAGGAGGAGGAGAGTGAAGAAGATGAAGAAGGAGAGGTGGAGGAGGACAGTGAAAATGAAAGCCAGGAGGAGGAGGAGGAGGAAGAAACTGATGAAGAGGAGAGTGAAGAAGAGGAAGAACAAACAAGTGAAGATGAAGATGATGTAGAGGAAGAGGAGGAGGAAGAAGAAGTTAAAAACAAAAACTCTGCTGAAGTGACAAAAAGTAAGAGGCGGGGGGTCAAAGGTCAGGCAGCCGGTGAATCCGAGGAGTTTTGGGATGATGTTCTACCTCAGTACCTGAACCTGAAATAATAATGGGAATGAACAGATCAGTCACAGGAGCCTGGAGGGACGTTTACGATCACACCCCCACATTTCAGAGGCTGGAAACACAACAAGTTGTTAAGAGGTTATATTGTCTATTAACTTGTCAATTAATAGATTCATAGTTTCATCATTGAGTTAAATCAACCTGTAAGTGAGGAGATTCCATTTCAGTCTTCTGTGAAAAATTAAGTCATGTCGTCTGCAAAGAAAATCTCCAGCTCATCAGCCTCGTACACAAAGAACCACGTCCAGCTTCCTACTGCTGCAGGAACAAACTGTGCCTGAGTCATTTTTACATCTGTCTTTATCATTTCATGCTTCAGTTTATTTGTTCTGTCCATTACTTTACATTCACATCTGGCTCTTGTGTCAGTTAGATAGTGGGTTCACTCGCTGTGTTTACTTCTGGTCTTTGGGTTTAGTTGAATCATCGTTTACACGTTTACCACGTTCACATTTTGATTTCACAGTGAAAAGAAAGCAGGTAAACCCAGTGGTCAGTATTCAGTCAGTCCAGTACTGAAACTCTACAAACCAATCAGGCTGTGATCAGCCAGTAGACGGAGCTGCTTTGATCTGTTGATGTACATTTTTATCTTTTAATCCACTTATTCACATTTTCACTTTCTTTTTCTGAGATTTTTGCTTTTGTCTCAAACTGTTTTGTTTTTGTAATAAATTCATTTCAGTAACATTCACATAGTGTTTGTGTCTTCACAGGCTTCATGTGTCTAATTTTCTCCTTTCTCAACACTTCTTCTTCTTCTTCTTCTTCTTTTCACTCCTTCCTTTATATCTTGACTTTTATTATTATCGGGTACAGATTCAGTTTGGAGCTGGTGGGTGGAGCTTCTTTTCTTTTTCCAGTCACATCGTCGTCTTTTCTGTTTATTACCCCAACGTTCATCCTCTCACGTTGCCTCTTGCTGTAGTCTGGAGGAGCTCAGTGCTGCTTGTCAGCAAATAATCTGCTCTTTAGTTAAGAATCAAGGTAGGAAACATTTAATCCTGATTTTCCTGACCAGTTTTTTCCCTGTTCTCCTGATTTTTATAGGGTTTTGTATCGTTTGTCATTTCCTCGTCTGCCCTAATTTCCTGATTTCCTTTTCCCTAATAACTTGAACTCAACACACAGTTCGATCTCTCGGTGATTGTTTTAGTCTTTGAGACTTTAATGTAGAAAAATTCTTCCTCTGCTTACGGTGAAGTGCGTTTCATGTCTTAATTCTCTTGTTTTGCTCAGAGATGGAGCAAAGATGAGGAGGAGGAAGAAGAAGAGGATGAAGAGGAGGACAACAACATTGATGATGAAGAGGAGGAGGAAGAGGAGGAAAAGAACGATACATCAGCTGAGGAGATACCAGACGACTCAACAGAGAAATCAGCAGAAGACGGGCAGAGTCCTGTAAGTTCACAGAGATGAATTAAAAGTGTAACACTCCTCACTCCTGTTGGAACTAACACATAACATTAAATCTCTACAGAAGCCTGAGGAGCTGAAAGAAGAATCTGTACCTGATGGAGAACTGAAAGGTGACAGAGGTTTGTTTTAATCAGCTGTGTTACGACATAGTTACACATGATCGATAACGCTCGGAAAGTCAAGAAAATGTAGACCAAGGGTCTCAAACTCAATTTACCTGGGGGCCGCGGGAAGCAGAGTCTGGGTGAGGCATATGTAGGAACAGAAAGACTGATGCAGGAAACTGTCTTTCTGATCTCAACAGCATCTGAAATCAGTGAGCAGCCCAATGCTGCAGCTGAAGAAATGAAAGATGGAAGCCTCAGACCAGCCAATGGGAATGTAGGGAACAACACAAACAGCCAGTCAGGCTCTGATAAAAAGGTACAAGAAAGAAGTGTTTATGCTCCATTTGTGTAATAAAATATATTCAACAGTACAACTTCCAACATCTGTGCTCCTCTTAGTTCTCCCTCTTCAGGCGGCTGTCTTTCACCAGGCCGAAACAGATCAATGGTAGGGACCAAACCCCAGCAGAGGGCCCTGCCCGCGGGAATGCAGCCGTTCAGGGAGAGCCTCCATCCCCCGCGGCCAGTGGGAACAGAAACACAGAGACGAACAGAGGCAGAGCACAGCAGCGGTCCCGCTCCGGTGCCTGCAGCGTCCTGTGATCCCAGGGAAGAATCTCTCAGGTGACCTCAGGTAACATCAGACCACAGTGTCAAAAGGCTCATTAGCAGCACTCATGAGTCCTATTGTTTTCCAGCAGTTCCCCTCAGAGATAATGGCTTCATCAGACACACAACATGTTTCCACAGGTGCACAGATCAGTGCAGATCCTCTGATCATGTCACAAAAAGGAAGTAGTAACATAACAGTCACAAAGGAAATTCTGATTTCAGCATCACTGATTGTTGCTGCAGCTTAAAGGACTATTCCACTTAAAACCTAGAAAACACGACGAGCCTGCAGACATTAAATGAACTGACACGTTTATTCTGGAGCAGGGAGAAAACGAGTCAAAACCAGGGCAGGTCTAAGCTCTGGGTTTACTGTGTGAACAGGTTTGTGCAAAATAATTGGAAATTTGAGAATAAGGCAACAAGCAATGGTTCTTATTAATAAAATAGGAAACTCAGTGGTCGTTTAATGTTTTCAATCATGACAATACACAGAGAATAAAAGACAGACTGGATATAAAACACCTGTACGAGTCGCACCAAAGAAAACTGGACTCACGTTTTCCTTTGCTCTGATGTGTTTACGACAAACCTGGGATCTGAACGCTTCTGTTTGGAGCCACCAGCACGCCGTGTTGTGAGTGCAGCTTTCAATCAACCACTAAAACCAGCGGAGCCTCCTCCACCAGTACGACCAGCATCACCTTGTTACTGGGATGTTTTTATCCGTACCTGTTTTTGATTAGTTGCTGTATGACAGATGTTTCTGAACCAGCAGCTGAGCCCCAGCGTATGTGTGTTTTCAAACTGTGAGCATGTAAATATTCTTATTTATTGTGACTTTGAGCACATTTGCACTTTTGATGTGATCTGTCTGAATGTCAACGGTTTTATATTCTGACACAATAATCTCATAAACTAATCCATGTCATTTTTTTATTATTTGGATTTTTGTGATATCAGTAAAGCTTTTTGATATAAACCTGATGATGACTTGTTATTTTGAGGCTACACATCGTTCTAGCTCGTGTTAGGAAACTGTTCTTCACAGCAGCCGCTTCTCATTTATTATTGATGCTTTTAAAATGTTCATTATCATGAGCTGTCGCACGTTTATTTGTAATTTATCAATGTACTGTAGAGATGGGGGAATGTGTGATTTTAAAACACAATCAAGCATGCACATCTGCAAAACAGAAAAATGCAGTCACTTAAATGAGCAGCTGGTAAAGTTAGTACACCTTAAAGAATTTAAATGCCTTGTTAATTCTAGCTTTATCAAGTCTAGGGCCAAAATTTATATTAAGGGCACCAAATAAATAAATAAATACTAAATATTATGTTGAGCAGAATATTTATGATTAGAAAATTTAATTTGACATAAATATGTAGTGTGGAGTAAAAGCTGGTTTAATGACAGATGTATAATCCAAAGTAATGAAACAATAAGAAAACCTGCTAACCTCTGTTTTAGAGGTGAGTCTAAACACATGAACTCATTTTAAAGTAAGAGATCTAAACCACAGCTGGTGTTGTTTTTGTACCAGTCGTCTTTTTGTCTTTTGGATGTTTTATTTCAATAATAAATAGATTTTATTCAACAGTGTAAACGTCACACAGTGTTTGTCGTGGAGCTCCGTCTGTTCCAACCAGCAGGGGGCACTAGTTAGCGCCAGCTTCTCTTCTTCGTGGTTTACGTCGAGGATTGTTGACAGCTCACCGGAAGTGCAGGACAGCTCCGTTTTTCTGAAACATTTTGGAATTTTTACCTTTTTCTACCGAAAAATCAAAAACTGGAACAAGTTTAATCGGTGATATTTGACGGGAATGGAGGAATATCACAACGGCAGCGAGGTTTGTCACTGAGTCGACGTGTTTTAGGTTAACGATGTAACTAGCTCCTCGTAACGTTAGCATCAGGAGGGTTTTTGATGCTAACGCAGTTTGTTGGTATAAAGTCTGTGATATATTATATTATATTATATTATATTATATTATATTATATTATATTATATTATAACATCTGAACCACTAGATAACCTCTGAGTGACATCCTTTATGGTTTCAGCTACACTCAGCTCCTGAATCATCTCAGATACTTTGAAACATCAGGATCAAACTAAATTCAGTCTACTGACAATTAAAGAAGATGATCCGGTCCATTCTCTAACTACTGTCAAGAGAAAAATAAATCAATATATATCATTTAAAACAATATATACGTTTATATATTATTGATGATGATTTATCATTTACTGCCTGATGGATAATATAAGAAAGTTACAAGAAAGAAAACCTGCTGATATTTGTAGACTTATATTTTATTATAAAACCATTTCAGCAGAAACTGGAACCCATGCTGATAACCTGCACTCATGAATATTTCTCTACATGTCTTTATTTTCTCAGGGCTCCTTCAACTCAGAAGAAGCTGATAGCGTCGTCAAAGAGGTAACTTGTTTATCTGCTTTAATTAAGTGAGATGATTAATTGTAACTGATAACCACATGAACAGTAAAGACAACAAGAGGTCGTGTCAGCTGTGGATGGATTATGAGACAGTGGCCTCCGGGCACAGACATGTACAAATGTTTTAACTGTGATCTTTGGACAGAGCACAACTCTGTTGTCTCTTCACTTCAGTGTCCTCCGGCTGAAACAGCACCCAATGACTCCCACATGACTGCCAACACTGAGCTCTGTGTGTGTGTGTGTGTGTGTGTGTGTGTGTGTGTGTGTGTGTGTGTGTGTGTGTGTGTGTGTGTGTGTGTGTGTTTCAGTGTATTGAGAGCGTCATAGGTGGTGATGACTACAACCAGAGTCAGGTGAACAAATGGACGGCCGGCATCGTGGAGCGCTGCCTCACACAGCTCGTCAAAC
Source organism: Anabas testudineus (assembly GCF_900324465.2). Classification (NCBI taxonomy): domain Eukaryota; kingdom Metazoa; phylum Chordata; class Actinopteri; order Anabantiformes; family Anabantidae; genus Anabas; species Anabas testudineus. Next base: position 1,306,946 of record NC_046611.1, read on the forward strand.
AGGGCAAACCTTACAAGTACATGGGTGTGTGACGAGTTCTTACTGTGAAATTAAGCTTTTTCTTTCTCTCTTCTCCAAATGAACCCAGATGTGAATGAAACCTGAATGTCCTCGGACTGAAGTGTTCACTGTGTGTGTTTGTCTGAACAGTGACGTGTGCTGTGATGCAGAAAACAGGAGCAGGTCTCCACACAGCCAACTCCTGCTTCTGGGACACTGCTCTGGACGGTGAGAACTTCTGTCGCAGCCTCAGACAGATTGTCCTGTGTTTCTGTGTGTAACCACAGTGAGGCCTCGATGACCTACACTTTGACCTGTGCCTGAACGTCTGGTGTAGAGATGTTATTCTGCTGCTGTCGGTGTTACAAAAATGTATTTAAAAGGTTTAAAAACGCCAAACTGCGGCATGCTTAGTGGATCTGATCTCTCCTCATGACCTGATTTATCCTGTTTCTGTTGCTCCAACATGCAGCAGCTTTGGATAAGTCTGATGTAAACACTTCACACTGTTTTCTTTGCTCTGCTGACACTTTCTGTTTGTTTCCTCTGCAGGAAGCTGCACGGTGAGATGGGAGAACCGCACCATGTACTGTGTGGTCAGCGTGTTTGCTGTGGCCGTCGCCTAGGAAACACTAAATACAGGAAATGCACACAAACAAGCATCACCGCCACCAGGAGAGGAGTGTAGTGTGTTCCTGTGAACAGCAGGGGGTGCCACTTCCATACAGCTGTTTGTGAACAGCTGCACGTCTCATCATCATGGTGTCATGTCACTGCAGTGCTTTAATATGATGTATCATTGATGCCTGGCAGCATGCAGCAGCTCATTTAACTAATCCGCCTCCATCAAAGTGTTTTGATTTCATGTCACGGAGGATTTTTTTGTACTGGCAGCAGGAGAAATAAACTCGAAGAGATTTGTGCACAAACACCAGAGTTCAGTGTTTTCTGTTAAACTCATAAAAGCCAAGTGTCAACAGTGCTTTTATATAACAGCTGGTTAGTGTAGTGGTAAGATCCTTCAGGTGGGAGACCTGGGTTCGAATCCCGACTGTGGTCTACCTCCAGTAGGGTCCTTGGGCTACACGTCCTTACGCCTAACCTGCCTTTGTACCTTGTTCCTCACTGTAAATAAGTATTTGGATAAAATCTGACAAATGTAAATGTTAAATGTGAATCTATCCTTGATTGATATTTGTCATCAGTTGTTGGTCATTTCTAGGTTTTTCTGTTTTTATTAAATTTAAATTTACATTTCACCTCCTCTGTTAATGTTAAGGTTCACGTTACTGTCTCGAGTTTAATGTTTTTATTTTCTGCTAAAAGCTAAAAACTGTGATTGAATGTTTGTCCTGTGTCTGACGTCAGCTTGTTCCTCTTTCTTTGATCTAATGCTTCGTGATTTCATTCAGAACTTTGCCACTTTCAGACATAAACCTTTCAGTTTCTGAGCGTTGTGAAGTGAAAACAGTTTAGATTTCTCAAAGTAACGTCATGAAAAATAAGTGAAAAGAGCTTGAAACGTTTTAACCAAGAAAAACTGTTCAGCGCTGCCACTGTGAGCGTTAAACTTAGTTTTAACTAATGATGAAGAGAAGCTGTCCTACTCTTCTGTTCATTTCTCATCATTTCCAGGAGTAGATGTTGATTAACTGATTTAATCTTTGTCTCTGTAGTGGTTTTGTGTTTGTGGTCATGTAGTCACCGATTGTCTCTGATCATTTCGTCTATGTTGCAGTTTGTGTGTCTTGTTAAAGTAATAGTAATGTTTGACTCCTCATTTTGTGCTTTTTGTGCGACTTACAGGTGAGAGACAAACCAAATACCTAAGAGAAGAAGACGAACTTTAAAGGAAAGTGCTCTAGAAACAGCTCTTTTAGTTTCATACGGTTTAAGTGCACAATTTTTTAAATAATATTTTGTTTTTGAAATTTGACAGTGAAGCAGCTGAGCGTGCAGAGGTGGGCAAGTCGAGATGAGAAGTTGAACCAGGGACTTTTTAAGGTGAGGTGAAGGGACCACAAGACGTTGTTCACTGGCAAAGTGCAGTGAGAGAGAAGGATTGTAGACCAGGATGAGGGAGTTCAGGTACCGGTGCTGTTGACTGCTTTTGCTGCTTATAGCAGTGGATCAAGGCACTTTGTGGTCATGTAACCATGCTGCCATCAGGGAGCTCCTTGATGTTTTTTAACATTTTATTGTCATTGATCAGTGGGAATGGCCACAAAGAATCTACTGTTAAATTGCATGAATTGCTTATGGAGTTCTGTATTGTTTGAATTTAAGTGTCATGTTCAAAACTGTTTTATTTACAAATCGTTAGTTTCAATATGTTTTAAAAATGGAAACGACTTTTCTGAAAGTTTAAGTTTATTATCCAGCAAAGGACTCTGACTTGGTCAAAAAACACACACCAGCACTAAACTAACAGCCTGAAGAGTTTCACTGTGAAGATGAGCTGTTTATCATGGATTCATTAAAAACAGACAGAGATCAGCAGGTCATCAGTTTTATCTGCTTCCAATCGCTGCGTACGGCTGTAACTAAAACCTGTGATGAACACTGGAGGGGTTCACGTTGTGGTGCTCATGTCTTTGGTTCAGTGAGCCTCCTCGTGGGCTGCAGCTTGTTTTTAGCCTGTACTTCAGTTCAGTACAACAGACACTACTGAGAATCTTTGTTTCCTATTTACAATTGCATTTTGACGCCGACTGTCAATGAGCCACACATAAAAACGAACAGTTATCAAGCAAGTTCTGTAGTTAAGACTTTTTTTATCACTTTGGTTCATGTAGAGTTCATGCACTCAGTATTTGTATGATTGTGGCACCGATGAGCTGATAACTTCACAAACTTCACTACAGTAACTTCACTACAGCAGCACATCAGGTTTGAACATTTGAAACATCAAACATGCTTTTCACAATTGTCCACGTCTGTTAGAGCACAAAGAAAACCTGAAGAAATCTTTTTCAAAGCTGGAGGAAACATTTTGAAAGCTGCAGAGTTTCACTTGCTGGTGTAACTCAAAAGGAGAAGAAGAAGAGAGTGATGTGGAAAACACAGCCGGCTTATGTCCTAGTTTTTTGAGCAACAACGGCATCTTTGCAAAACATTTGTGGTGAGAAGCAACAAGAAGAGGAAGGTCAGGTCCAGCTGTCGGTCACTGATGTTTGCAGCCTCTCAACTAAATTCAAGTCACAACCCCGGTGGCAGAAAATGTGCATGAACACTGTTGGAAATGCATGAAGTGCCTCAGTAGACAACCTGACACTGGGGACGTTCCTTTCTCTAGTTGTTCCTATTTTAATTAGAAGTTTTCTTTGTTGAAGATGAACTTAACGTCGGCTGCAGAGTGGGACAGACACTGTTTCTCCAGGGATTTACCGAGCCCAGGTGGACCGCACAGGAACACCCCAACTTTGGATCTGAGGACACAAAAACCCCAAAAAGATGAAAAAACCGTGCACAAACTGAAACAACGAGACTATAAAGAGACAGAAAAAGATTTCAAAAGAAAACTAAATGAATCAGACGTGTGACTTAAATCCTCACCTTGGGTGCTTTGCTGCAATATTGGTGAATTCGTTGTCCCAGTTGGGTTTTCCATACAGAGTCTTCTGTTTGAGCCCTGTGATCGGGTCGTTCTCCGCCTCATGGTGGACGCGGAAATGAGCAGCCTGACAATAAAAGTAGAAGGTGGGATAGTCGGTGAGCTCTCAGGTGAAGGTTAGAGGTCAGAACATGGTGCTGTTGAATGTCAGCTCTGGCTGGATCTAAACTCAAAGGTGATTCAGGACTAAACATCTTTAGAGGGATCAGGATCCGTTCTCTGGTTTTCGGTTCTTCCTACCTCGGTCTCCTTCCAGCGGGTGAGGTAGATGTTGTAGCTGAGGAAGTCCGTCATGCTCTTCTCCGCCATCTGACCCTCCAGAGACTGGAGAAGGTCTGCAAACCACTCGAAGGCCTCCGTCTCCGGGCACAGCCAGTAGAAGTAAATCTGAGGAGTCCAATCATATTTATCCGAAAAAGAAATATCCCAAATATTTATCAAAAGGAGTTGTTTGGTGCTAGATGACCAACAAACAAACTGATAGTGAACAGACCAGCTGTCTGAGCAGCTGTTCGTCAGAGGAGGCTTCATGATGCTTTATGAGTTTTCAAAAACAACAGGAAGATGAATACCGAGACACCAAGATGTCAGAGACCACCTGGGTCCTTCTCACCTTCTTGGTGAAGACATCCTGATTGTTCTGGATTCGTTTGTACCACACAGACTTGAGGATGGAGGCGAAAGGAGTCACTCCGATTCCTGCGCCCACCAGCATGACCACCTCGTAACGAAACACGTCTTCGCTGGCCGTACCAAACGGGCCGTCTATGGCCACCCTGAGTCCGAGACAAACACAGAACGTACTGATAAATATCTATGAATACGTTAAATAGCCAGTGTTCAGTTTCCTCTGAACATCTGAACCAGTGACTCTACTTCATAGAAAGCATGTGAGGAGAGCTGCCAGCTGATAAGAATAATGGAAAAAACATGAAATAAATAAATGTAAAGGTTTAAAAAGAGCAGTAACTAGCAGCAGCAACGTCCCTCTGAGATGGGGGGGTAGTAAAGAATGGTAACAGGTACCTCAAAATCTACTGGACCCTGCAGATACAGACACAGAGTCTTCAGGAAGAGTAAAAATAAAAGATGTGTGACACACGACGACGACGGCACTCAACATTCAACACACGTTCAACACGTTTCCTCCGTCTACACAAACTCAGAAACACGTGTTGTGTTTTCAGCAGCTCTGAAGAAAGGACAGAGAAAAGTGGTGCCGCTCGCTCAGCAGGAGCTCCGCTCGATCACTGAAGAGGGAACAGTGCTGAAAAGAAGAGAATTACACCCAGAGAAAGGAACAGCACTCAGGGCTGGGGGGGGGGGGGCTGCAATCAACTGTAATCACGACCAATTTCAGGCCCAGTTTCCTCTGTTAGCTCCACATTCCCCCTTCACATACTTGGGCAGATTCCAGGCCTCCTGAGGCTCCGTTTTGTCTCCTCCACAGGCCTCATACAGCTCCTGAGTCCAGTCCCCCACAATACGGATGTGGGCGCTGAAGTAGTCCTCCTCGGGGGCAGAGGTCAGAGTGAAGGGGTGCCACTCCAGCCTGGAGACGGACGGACACTGGATGAAGACGTACTGACCCACCTCCATACGGAAACCCTTCTTCTTCATCTGCAGCTCCAGAGTCTTAGACGGGTGCATCACCACCTGAGAGACAGGTGAGACACACACACACACTTTAAATCAAACACACACAGTTTAAATCAAACACACACAGTTTAAATCAAACACACACACTTTAAATCAAACACACAGTTTAAATCAAACACACACAGTTTAAATCAAACACACACACTTTAATTAAAACACACACAGTTTAAATCAAACACACACACTTTAATTAAAACACACACAGTTTAAATCAAACACACACAGTTTAATTAAAACACACACACTTTAAATATAACACACACACACTTTAAATCAAACACACACACTTTAATTAAAACACACACACACTTTAAATATAACACACACACACACACTTTAAATAAAACACAAACACTTTAATTAAAACACACACACTTTAAATATAACACACACACACACTTTAAATAAAACACACACTTTAAATATAACACACACTTTAAATAAAACACACACTTTAAATCAAACACAAACACTTTAAATCAAACACACACACTTTAAATCAAACACACACTTTAAATCAAACACACACACTTTAATTAAAACACACACAGTTTAAATCAAACACACACAGTTTAATTAAAACACACACACTTTAAATATAACACACACACACTTTAAATCAAACACACACACTTTAATTAAAACACACACACACTTTAAATATAACACACACACACACACTTTAAATATAACACACACACACACTTTAAATCAAACACACACTTTAAATCAAACACACACACTTTAAATCAAACACACACACTTTAAATCAAACACACACACTTTAAATCAAACACACACACACACACACACACACCTTGGTGATGACCACCTTCTGGTGGGATCGGTAGATGCGGATAATCCTCTCACACACGTACAGGAACATGGGGGCCACCACCCACTTCCACGTCTGATAAAGTGACACGATAACATGTTAGTGAAGCTTCTGATCAGCACTTTGTTCATTCACAGGATGAAGACTGGAGCAGCTCACCCCTGGTGGGTTTCCAGCAAACACTGGTACAGCACAGTTGGAGCCGTTCCCCCCCCATTCTTCAAACTTGTCAGCACAGACGTCAGGATCGTTTGTGTCCAGGCTGGCAAACGTCTGTCCTCGTACGATTCGCCTGAAGTCAGAAACACATGAATGATAATTCTAAATACATTTACAGTTATTATGATGTGGACCTTTAAAATCCGCTGGTGCTGTTTGATGAGTTCATATTAACTCGGTGTTTGATTCATTTCACATGTCGATTATGTTTAGTTTGTATTTAATAGAATCAACAGTGTTCAGAGCCGGACTCTGGACTGTGATCAAAACTTGTCTAGTGACAAGTTTTGATCACAGTCCAAGTCTCAGAGGCTTCTTTGCTCTTTTTCACTCACGACTGAATCAAATGCTAAAATGTCCAGAACTCAACCCTCGGACCTGAGACCAAGTCAACACAGAATCTGCAGGGGGTCATGTCCAAGTCTCAGACTCTAGACTCGAGTCCACATGTACTGGAGTCACATCCAAGTTCAAGTAGGGTCGTGTAAAGATCTCGTTCTAAAGGGGTCGTTAAGAAAACTTAATGTTCCAGTAATATTAATTTAGTTCCAGAGTGTAGTCTGATCCGACCTAACCGAGGTTGAGCCCTGGACACTGAACAGGCGACAGGACCGACGTGTATTAACGGTGCTTCTGTGCCGTCCTACCCATATCCGTGGAACACCAGGCCAATGAAGAAGATCACGAAGAGGTGGTGGGTGTACCAGAACACCTCGAAGTACGACCTTCGGATCACCTCCATGGACGAGGAGATGATGAGGATGAGAGCCAGAGTGATTGCCACACCCGTCAGCCCCGCTATGGTGGTGAACATGACGATGGTGGGGTTCTGCAACAACACACAGTTTGAACTGTTGAAACCAGTTACACATAGAAACTCTTCACGTCTAGGACCTCGCGGCTGATTCATCGTGGTCACGGGGTCGTCACCTCAAACGGTTCCTCAATCATTGCCACTTTTATCCCAACACCCTCGCAGGTCCTGTCTGTTCTAACTTCCCTTCACACATGTGTGTGTTGTAACAGTTCCTCTCACTGATGAGACCTCACTGCTGGTTGTAGCTTAACGTTGAAAAGATAAATGTGCCTGCAGCTTTTTTATGGCTACGAACTGAAAGGATCAATTTGAAACCTGCTTTTGGGTCTGGTTCTTCCCTTGAACATGCTCATAAATTAAATTCAAGACCTGAACATTGTAGAGTTCCCCAGGATCCCTGTTTACTGTATTTAAACAAACAGGAGTCATTAACATCTTCGGGTTGAAATTGAATTAGAGACCATGAAGTTTAGCTTGAGAGACTGTGAGTTTAATAATAATTATAAGTCAGACTTTATTAATCCCCCAAGGGTTCAGGGTTCAGTGTCTTGTCCTGTGACACTTCGACATGTGGTCAGGAATCAGTGGGAACCGGGAATCAAACCAGCAACCCTGAGGTTCGTAGACGACTGCTCTACTGATTCACTTGGAAACCTTTATGTCCTCAAGCTGTGACAACCTGAGTTGTTGCTTATTAGTCTGGAGGAAGTGGACGGAGGAGTTGCACGTTATGTGTTGTGACAACGGTTTAGTGTGTGTGTGTGATAATAATAATGTATCTGCAAAGAGGAAGTTCCTCCAATGACAAAATATCTGAAGATAAAAACCGCAGGAGAGGAAGTTTATTGGTTGAAGTCATAATTCTTAATTTTTTTTCAGCCCTTAAGCAGCCGGAGTTTCACTGATTTAAGCAACAATCCTACAAAACCCAACAAACAAACAAACAAACAAACAAACAAACAAACAAACAACAACTCACCGTCTCGTTGGTCCTGATGGGGTTCAGGAAGGAGGCGTTGTCCCCGGTGCCGATTTCAGACAGGACGAAGGTCAGAAGACTGGTGTTACGATTCAGCTGGGCGTCCATGAAAAACTCAAAGTTAAACAAGTGAGCAACGATGTGCACGGCTACAAGGAGACAGAGAGAGACGAGGGTCAGGACAACGAGAGAGACGAGGGTCAGGACAACGAGAGAGATGAGGGTCAGGACAACGAGAGAGACGAGGGTCAACGAGAGAGACGAGGGTCAGGACAACGAGAGAGACGAGGGTCAACGAGAGAGACGAGGGTCAGGACAACGAGAGAGACGAGGGTCAACGAGAGAGACGAGGGTCAACGAGAGAGACGAGGGTCAGGACAACGAGAGAGACGAGGGTCAGGACAACGAGAGAGACGAGGGTCAACGAGAGAGACGAGGGTCAGGACAACGAGAGAGACGAGGGTCAACGAGAGAGACGAGGGTCAGGACAACGAGAGAGACGAGGGTCAGGACAACGAGAGAGACGAGGGTCAGGACAACGAGAGAGATGAGGGTCAACGAGAGAGATGAGGGTCAGGACAACGAGAGAGACGAGGGTCAACGAGAGAGACGAGGGTCAGGACAACGAGAGAGACGAGGGTCAACGAGAGAGACGAGGGTAAGGACAACGAGAGAGACGAGGGTCAGGACAACGAGAGAGACGAGGGTCAGGACAACACAGAGAGACGAGGGTCAGGACAATGAGAGACGAACGAGGGTCAGGACAACGAGAGAGATGAGGGTCAGGACAATGAGAGATGAACGAGGGTCAGGACAACGAGAGAGACGAGGGTCAGGACAACACAGAGAGACGAGGGTCAGGACAATGAGAGACGAACGACGGTCAGGACAACGAGAGAGACGAGGGTCAACGAGAGAGACGAGGGTCAGGACAACGAGAGAGACGAGGGTCAGGACAACGAGAGAGACGAGGGTCAGGACAACGAGAGAGACGAGGGTCAACGAGAGAGACGAGGGTCAGGACAACGAGAGAGACGAGGGTCAACGAGAGAGACGAGGGTCAGGACAACGAGAGAGACGAGGGTCAGGACAACACAGAGAGACGAGGGTCAGGACAACGAGAGAGACGAGGGTCAGCGAGAGAGACGAGGGTCAGGACAACGAGAGATGAACGAGGGTCAGGACAACGAGAGAGACGAGGGTCAACGAGAGAGACGAGGGTCAGGACAACGAGAGATGAACGAGGGTCAGGACAACGAGAGAGACGAGGGTCAGGACAACGAGAGAGACGAGGGTCAACGAGAGAGACGAGGGTCAAAGAGAGAGAGGAGGGTCAACGAGAGACAAACGAGCGTCAGGACAACGAGAGAGACGAGGGTCAGGACAACGAGAGATGAACGGGGGTCAGGACAACGAGAGAGACGAGGGTCAACGAGAGAGTCGAGGGTCAGGACAACAGAGAGACGAGGGTCAGGACAACAGAGAGACGAGGGTCAGGACAACGAGAGAGACGAGGGTCAGGACAACGAGAGATGAACGAGGGTCAGGACAACGAGAGAGACGAGGGTCAGGACAACGAGAGATGAACGAGGGTCAACGAGAGAGACGAGGGTCAACGAGAGAGACGAGGGTCAACGAGAGAGACGAGGGTCAACGAGAGAGACGAGAGTCAACGAGAGACAAACGAGCGTCAGGACAACGAGAGAGACGAGGGTCAGGACAACGAGAGACGAACGAGGGTCAACGAGAGAGACGAGGGTCAGGACAACGAGAGAGACGAGGGTCAACGAGAGAGACGAGGGTCAGGACAACGAGAGATGAACGAGGGTCAGGACAACGAGAGAGACGAGGGTCAGGACAACGAGAGACGAACGAGGGTCAGGACAATGATATATATATATATATCATTATATATATATAATGATATATATATATATCATTATATATATATAATTATATATAATATTGTATATTAATAAACAAATGTTTTCCGTGCAGCTCAGTATGTTTAATCTCTGTCATTGATCCTCTTACATAGTTTTATCTACATCTTCCACTTCCTGTTCATTGCTCTACTCATGACAGGAAACTTTCTGTAAAATCACCAGCAGCACTCTGACACCAGATTTTAAATCCTAACTAAGAAAACCTTGAGGTAGTGTTTTGATCATTTTGGATTTCCGTGCAGTGACAGCAGTACCTGTGTGGAAGGCGATCATATAAGCCACCAGTTTGTGAAACGTGAGGTTTCGGTCCAGCTGCCGAGCGGCTGTTCGACTGCAGCACTGAGCACAACAAAGAAGAGCAGTTTCAAATAAATGGAAACTTCCTAAACTGGTTGTCAGCAGGTCAGTTCCTCTTTTAACCTGGTACCTGGATGGTGCCACGGAGAAACGACAGGAGGTTCCGGCACACCGGCAGCAGAATGAGCATGCAGTTGAAGTTGAGGCAGGCAGCAGGTGCTCTGGCCCACGGCAAAGCTTGCTGGGGGGTTAGAGGTAGAGGGTGGGGGGTTATTTCCAAATGTACTCAGATGATTTTTTTTCTCACAGTCTGTTTTCTTCCTCTCTCTCTCTTCTACACATGGACCGGTACATTGTTCAACAGGTTTTATTTCTGTATAACTTCGTGCTACGACATGAAATTTATCCTATGAATGTCCTGAAGTTTCTGGATGTTCTGTTGACACTGAAATAAGTCGAGGTGGTGAAGATTCATCATCATGGAACTGAACTTAACAAGGAGAGACCTCCTTTAATTAAAGCTGTGTAAAGAAGAAGAAGAATGCTGCTCATCTCTGTAGTAATGATATTTGTCCTTTAGTCTTCCTGTTTCACTTCTGCTGACTTGAAGCCAGCTGTGCAGCGTGCAGCCAGCTGTGACCACAGAGAAACGTAAGCTCACCTTCAGTACGTGCAAATGTGCCTGTAGACACCAGGCTGGTCAGATAAGGTGAGATCAGGGCAGGGTGTGGTCTTTACTGTTGTGTTGTGTGTGTTACAGGAAGGTTATAAATGATTCAAACTGAGCAGAACGTTTATCAGCTCCTGAAGATATTTATTATATGAATCCGATCTACAGTAAATCACACCGCTCAGTGTGTGAAGCCGTTACTGTGCTGCATGCACACAAACAAAGGAAAGAGAAGGAGGCTGTGGGTGGGTAGCAGTTGAAATAATGAGGCTTCTCACAGCTGCTGAATTAAAAGGAACTGAGAAAGACCTGGTCCTGTTTTTTATATGACTCATTTAGTATTTTGCCTTTCATGGATTGTTAAATTAGTTCTTGATTTTTCTGCTTTTCTGCTTTTCATTAGCATTCAAACGGAATAGATTTCACTCTGATGCTGGTGACAGATGTGAAGCTGCACGTCAGACTCACCCCGAGCAGGACTCTGGTGTAAAGCCACCGCTTGACCAAGAAGTTCATGTAGAACTGAACAAACAGGTACGCATTGATGCCCAGCCAGACCAGCTGCAACACACACACACACACACGTCACGTTAGATCACACACGTTCCCTTCTACAACAATAATATTAATAAAATCAACTAATTAAATTAATATTACTAAATAATAATACACAATAAGTGACCTCATTTACATTCTATGAATATAATATATTATTATTACATTATAATACTCTGAAAATGAAGAAGTTTTACTTTGAGTATTCTAAATCTGTTTTTGCTGATTTACTCAAGCAGCAGATTCTCACATCACATCACATCACATCACATCACATTGTTGGTGTTCTTCCACACATAGAGTTTCAGCAGGGGGACATAATATATAACACAGGATATAAAATAACACACAATATATTTTAGATACAGAGTCCTGACAGTGAGATAACTGAATAAATACACGTGCAGAACGTTGTGATGATGGGAACAGTTTGCTGAATCTGTTTTAAAGCTCTAAAAGCTCAAAGCTAATTAATAAGAACAGAAAATAAATCGTTTAAATCGTGTTTTGACCTCAGACATTCACAGAGGAGCTGTTTATCATGATGAACTAACTGAAACCCACGTTCAGACTGAACAGGTCAGAAACAGCTCAGACAAAAAGCAAAAACACTCACGATAACAAAGATGGAGAGTCCCTCGTTGGCGACAAAGTTCCCCATGATGCAGCTGCTGAGTGTGGAGGAGAGAGTGTTAGTGTGAGGGAGGCGAGTGTCAGCGCTCTACGCTCGTTACTCATTTTATAACCTTGGTTGGAAGCGAATAAGGAAGTGACCCCACTTGTTCCTGCACTTACAGTGAAAAGGTTTCTTATCAAACCTGAGTCAGTTGTTTGACTCTTAGAAAGATTTAATCATCGTTTGTGCAAACACACGTGTCCGAAAGCAAAAGAAAGAAAAGAGTGATTCTTAAAAACACACTCACAGTTTCCATTTGATTTTTAATGCATCTTATTTATCAGACTAAAGCAGGAACCAGGTGTGAAACGTCTAATCCATCCTTTACATGCTCAACACAGCTGAACCCCACCGCCCTCAATAATCGAAAGCTGTGTTTAAGTTTCTGAAAACACAGAATGTTCAATGAGGTGAATTCATTATTTAAACAAAGGGTTCTATCGTCTGTATTATTATATGAATTCAAAGGAACATTTATTATCTCATTGTCTAGTTGTTTCAATATGACGTGTCCCATTATTTATAAGTTAGTTTGTCTCTGTAAACAGACGTGGTTCCTTTATCTTGTCATCACGACCACGCCCTGGTGGGGGGGTGGGGGGGGGGGGGGTGGGGTAGTCTGTGTCCACAACCACATTCAGTCGTGTTTCTGTTTGTGTGTTTTACAAAGTGACAGTTTGGATCAATGTGGAGTCTCTGCAGTTGATAGCTAGAGAAGGTGAAAAGCTGGAAGTGATTACTCAGGTAGAAAACATCGAATCGGAGTAAAAACACTTACAAAGTGGAAGTGGAGCCTGGAGCGTCTCCGCTGTCCTCTGCTGCAGCTCTTCAGTGAGCTAACAGGTGACTGTCGAGGAGGAACTTGATACTCGGTGTGGACATGGTGAAGTTTAGGCAGAGGAAGTGGCAGGTTTCTAAATGTGAAGTAAAACAGAGGGTTAATTGCCACACGCTTCCTGTTTCAACCTGAATTGCAGAGATGGAGACGAGTGAAGCAAAACATGCAACAACTTTAACAAACCTTAACTTTAACAAACCTCAACACACGGTAGCTCAAAACATCCAGAGGCTGGTTCCAGAAGCAGGAAGTAAGTGTGTTACAAGACCCTGGAGAAGGAGCTGATCAGATGGTTTGGAACTGGTTCCTGAGGTCACAGAGAAGGTTTAGCGGTGTGCAGATGAGCGATGAGTCCTTACAGGGGAAATATTAAAGAAACATCAAGAGAAATATTAAAAAACATCATGAGAAATATTAAGAAGCTTCATGAGAAAATATTAAAGAAACATCAAGAGAAATATTAAAGAAACATCAAGAGAAATATTAAAAAACATAATGAGAAATATTAAAGAAACATCAAGAGAAATATTAAAAAACATCATGAGAAATATTAAGAAGCTTCATGAGAAAATATTAAAAACATCAAGAGAAATATTAAAGAAACATCAAGAGAAATATTAAGAAGCTTCATGAGAAAATATTAAAGAAACATCAAGAGAAATATTAAAGAAACATCAAGAGAAATATTAAGAAGCTTCATGAGAAAATATTAAAGAAACATCAAGAGAAATATTAAAGAAACATCATGAGAAATATTAAGAAACATCATGAGAAATATTAAAGAAACATCATGAGAAATATTAAAAAACATCATGAGAAATATTAAAGAAACATCATGAGAAATATTAAAGAAACATCAAGATAAATATTAAAGAAACATCATGAGAAATATTAAAGAAACATCAAGAGAAATATTAAAAAACATCATGAGAAATATTAAAGAAACATCAAGAGAAATATTAAAAAACATCATGAGAAATATTAAAGAAACATCAAGAGAAATATTAAGAAACATCATGAGAAATATTAAGAAGCTTCATGAGAAAATATTAAAGAAACATCAAGAGAAATATTAAAGAAACATCAAGAGAAATATTAAAAAACATCAAGAGAAATATTAAAGAAACATCATGAGAAATATTAAAGAAACATCAAGAAAAATATTAAAAAACATCATGAGAAATATTAAAGAAACATCAAGAGAAATATTAAAAAACATCATGAGAAATATTAAAGAAACATCATGAGAAATATTAAGAAACATCATGAGAAATATTAAAAAACATCATGAGAAATATTAAAGAAACATCAAGAGAAATATTAAAGAAACATCATGAGAAATATTAAAGAAACATCAAGAAAAATATTAAAGAAACATCATGAGAAATATTAAAAAACATAATGATAAATATTAAAAAACATCATGAGAAATATTAAAAAACATCATGAGAAATATTAAAGCAACATCAAGAGAATTATTAAAAAACATCAAGAAAAATATTAAAAAACATCAAGAGAAATATTAAAAAACATCATGAGAAATATTAAAAAACATCATGAGAAATATTAAAGAAACATCATGAGAAATATTAAGAAACATCATGAGAAATATTAAAAAACATCATGAGAAATATTAAAGAAACATCAAGAGAAATATTAAAGAAACATCAAGAGAAATATTAAAGAAACATCATGAGAAATATTAAAGAAACATCATGAGAAATATTAAAAAACATCATGAGAAAATATTAAAGAAACATCATGAGAAATATTAAAGCAACATCATGAGAAATATTAAGAAGCTTCATGAGAAAATATTAAAGAAACATCATGAGAAATATTAAAAAACATCATAAGAAATATTAAAGAAACATCATGAGCAATATTAAAGAAACATCAAGATAAATATTAAAGAAACATCATGAGAAATATTAAAGAAACATCAAGATAAATATTAAAAAACATCATGAGAAATATTAAAGAAACATCAAGAGAAATATTAAAAAACATCATGAGAAATATTAAAGAAACATCAAGAGAAATATTAAGAAACATCATGAGAAATATTAAGAAGCTTCATGAGAAAATATTAAAGAAACATCAAGAGAAATATTAAAGAAACATCAAGAGAAATATTAAAAAACATCATGAGAAATATTAAAGAAACATCATGAGAAACATTAAAGAAACATCAAGAGAAATATTAAAAAACATCAAGAGAAATATTAAAGAAACATCAAGAGAAATATTAAAAAACATCATGAGAAATATAAAAAAAACATCAAGAAAAATATTAAAAAACATCATCATGAGAAATATTAAGAAACATAATGATAAATATAAAAAACATCATGAGAAATATTAAAAAACATCATGAGAAATATTAAAGAAACATCAAGAAAAATATTAAAAAACATCATCATGAGAAATATTAAGAAACATAATGATAAATATAAAAAACATCAAGAGAAATATTAAAAAACATCAAGAAAAATATTAAAAAACATCAAGAAAAATATTAAAAAACATCATCATGAGAAATATTAAAAAACATCATGAGAAATATTAAAAAACATCAAGAGAAATATTAAAAAAACATCTAGAAAAATATTAAAAAACATCAAGAGAAATATTGAAAAACATCATGAGAAATATTAAAAAACATCATGAGAAATATTAAAGAAACATCATGAGAAATATTAAGAAACATCATGAGAAATATTAAAAAACATCATGAGAAATATTAAAGAAACATCAAGAGAAATATTAAAGAAACATCAAGAGAAATATTAAAGAAACATCATGAGAAATATTGAAGAAACATCATGAGAAATATTAAAAAACATCATGAGAAAATATTAAAGAAACATCATGAGAAATATTAAAGAAACATCATGAGAAATATTAAGAAGCTTCATGAGAAAATATTAAAGAAACATCATGAGAAATATTAAAAAACATCATGAGAAATATTAAAGAAACATCATGAGAAATATTAAAGAAACATCAAGATAAATATTAAAAAACATCATGAGAAATATTAAAGAAACATCAAGAGAAATATTAAAAAACATCATGAGAAATATTATAGAAACATCAAGATAAATATTAAAGAAACATCATGAGAAATATTAAAGAAACATCAAGATAAATATTAAAAAACATCATGAGAAATATTAAAGAAACATCATGAGAAATATTAAAGAAACATCAAGATAAATATTAAAAAACATCATGAGAAATATTAAAGAAACATCAAGATAAATATTAAAGAAACATCATGAGAAATATTAAAGAAACATCAAGATAAATATTAAAAAACATCATGAGAAATATTAAAGAAACATCAAGAGAAATATTAAAAAACATCATGAGAAATATTAAAGAAACATCAAGAGAAATATTAAGAACATCATGAGAAATATTAAGAAGCTTCATGAGAAAATATTAAAGAAACATCAAGAGAAATATTAAAGAAACATCAAGAGAAATATTAAAAAACATCATGAGAAATATTAAAGAAACATCATGAGAAACATTAAAGAAACATCAAGAGAAATATTAAAAAACATCAAGAGAAATATTAAAGAAACATCATGAGAAATATTAAAGAAACATCCAAGAAAAATATTAAAAAACATCATCATGAGAAATATTAAGAAACATAATGATAAATATAAAAAACATCATGAGAAATATTAAAAAACATCATGAGCAATATTAAAGAAACATCAAGAGAAATATTAAAAAACATCATGAGAAATATTAAAAAACATCAAGAAAAATATTAAAAAACATCATCATGAGAAATATTAAAGAAACATCAAGAGAAATATTAAAAAACATCAAGAGAAATATTAAAGAAACATCAAGAGAAATATTAAAGAAACATCAAGAGAAATATAAAAAACATCATGAGAAATATTAAAGAAACATCATGAGAAACATTAAAGAAACATCAAGAGAAATATTAAAAAACATCAAGAGAAATATTAAAGAAACATCATGAGAAATATTAAAGAAACATCCAAGAAAAATATTAAAAAACATCATCATGAGAAATATTAAGAAACATAATGATAAATATAAAAAACATCAAGAGAAATATTAAAAAACATCAAGAAAAATATTAAAAAACATCAAGAAAAATATTAAAAAAACATCATCATGAGAAATATTAAAAAACATCATGAGAAATATTAAAAAACATCAAGAGAAATATTAAAAAAACATCTAGAAAAATATTAAAAAACATCAAGAGAAATATTGAAAAACATCATGAGAAATATTAAAAAACATCATGAGAAATATTAAAGAAACATCATGAGAAATATTAAGAAACATCATGAGAAATATTAAAAAACATCATGAGAAATATTAAAGAAACATCAAGAGAAATATTAAAGAAACATCAAGAGAAATATTAAAGAAACATCATGAGAAATATTAAAGAAACATCATGAGAAATATTAAAAAACATCATGAGAAAATATTAAAGAAACATCATGAGAAATATTAAAGAAACATCATGAGAAATATTAAGAAGCTTCATGAGAAAATATTAAAGAAACATCATGAGAAATATTAAAAAACATCATGAGAAATATTAAAGAAACATCATGAGAAATATTAAAGAAACATCAAGATAAATATTAAAAAACATCATGAGAAATATTAAAGAAACATCAAGAGAAATATTAAAAAACATCATGAGAAATATTATAGAAACATCAAGAGAAATATTAAAGAAACATCATGAGAAATATTAAAGAAACATCAAGATAAATATTAAAAACATCATGAGAAATATTAAAGAAACATCATGAGAAATATTAAAGAAACATCAAGATAAATATTAAAAAACATCATGAGAAATATTAAAGAAACATCAAGATAAATATTAAAGAAACATCATGAGAAATATTAAAGAAACATCAAGATAAATATTAAAAAACATCATGAGAAATATTAAAGAAACATCAAGAGAAATATTAAAAAACATCATGAGAAATATTATAGAAACATCAAGAGAAATATTAAGAACATCATGAGAAATATTAAGAAGCTTCATGAGAAAATATTAAAGAAACATCAAGAGAAATATTAAAGAAACATCAAGAGAAATATTAAAAAACATCATGAGAAATATTAAAGAAACATCATGAGAAACATTAAAGAAACATCAAGAGAAATATTAAAAAACATCAAGAGAAATATTAAAGAAACATCATGAGAAATATTAAAGAAACATCCAAGAAAAATATTAAAAAACATCATCATGAGAAATATTAAGAAACATAATGATAAATATAAAAAACATCATGAGAAATATTAAAAAACATCATGAGCAATATTAAAGCAACATCAAGAGAAATATTAAAAAACATCAAGAAAAATATTAAAAAACATCAAGAAAAATATTAAAAAACATCATCATGAGAAATATTAAAGAAACATCAAGAGAAATATTAAAAAACATCAAGAGAAATATTAAAGAAACATCAAGAGAAATATTAAAGAAACATCAAGAGAAATATAAAAAACATCATGAGAAATATTAAAGAAACATCATGAGAAACATTAAAGAAACATCAAGAGAAATATTAAAAAACATCAAGAGAAATATTAAAGAAACATCATGAGAAATATTAAAGAAACATCCAAGAAAAATATTAAAAAACATCATCATGAGAAATATTAAGAAACATAATGATAAATATAAAAAACATCATGAGAAATATTAAAAAACATCATGAGCAATATTAAAGCAACATCAAGAGAAATATTAAAAAACATCAAGAAAAATATTAAAAAACATCAAGAGAAATATTAAAAAACATAATCAAGAAAAATATTAAAAAACATCAAGAAAAATATTAAAAAACATCAAGAAAAATATTAAAAAACATCATCATGAGAAATATTAAAAAACATCATGAGAAATATTAAAGAAACATCATGAGAAATATTAAAGAAACATCAAGAGAAATATTAAAGAAACATCATGAGAAATATTAAAGAAACATCAAGAGAAATATTAAAAAACATTATGATAAAATATTAAAGAAACATCATGAGAAATATTAAAAAACATTAAGAGAAATATTAAAGAGACATCAAGAGAAATATTAAATAACATCATGATAAATATTAAAGAAGCTTCATGGTCGTTTCATGTGAGTTCAAATCTTTCAATAATATTTTGGAGAAAAATGAAAAAGAACAAAAAAACAGTAAGAATGTCATCAGGATTTTTAGGTTTTATCTGGGTTTTTGAAAATCCAACTTTCACTCAGGATTATGTTCAATCAGATCGCTGCTGATTGTTCTGAGGGATTAAACATCGTAGATTACACCAACGCAGATTAACCCTTAGACTGTCAAAGTGTAACGTGGACCAGTGGAACAGCAGCGGTCGCTGCGTCTGACGCTCTGTGGTTATTGGATCAATAACTGATCTGTGTGTCTGTGGTTATTGGATCAATAACTGATCTGTGTGTCTGTGGTTATTGGATCAATAACTGATCTGTGTGTCTGTGGTTATTGGATCAATAACTGATCTGTGTGTCTGTGGTTATTGGATCAATAACTGATCTGTGTGTCTGTGGTTATTGGATCAATAACTGATCTGTGTGTTGGACACAGGACTCAGCAGCGTCTCTAGTTCAGAGGTAACTGAGTAAACAGTGCTGGTGCGTTACTGCCACCACCAGGACACAAGACATGAAGACGGTGTGAGCAGAGATCTGGAGACACTGGGAGACACAGAACATGTGAATTCACAGCTCTCTCACTGACACTGAGCGTTCCTGAACGTTCCTGAACGTTCTGCTGACTGTGGAACCCCCTGAGACCCTGGAGGTGAGAGTTGAACTGCTTCTTCTCTGAGGAGACAGTCGGCGTGAAGCTTCATGTTGTTCCTCATCGCTGTGGCCGCTGGAGTGGACTCACTGTCTTATCTGTCCAAGAGGCCGGAGGAGCCGGAGCTGGAACTACGAATATTACTACTACTGGAGAAGGGTCAAAGGGTCAAAGGGTCAAACATCATTGATACAGAATCAGGTGTTTAGTTTGAAACTGTTGGAGGGTCCATGTTTGATAAGTGATACGAGTGTGTGTGTGTTTGTGTGTGTGTGTTTTTGTGTGTGTGTGTTTGTGTGTGTGTGTGTGTGTGTGTGTGTGTTTGTGTGTGTGTGTTTGTGTGTGTGTGTGTGTGTGTGTTTGTGTGTTTTTGTGTGTGTGTGTTTGTGTGTTTTTGTGTGTGTGTGTTTGTGTGTTTTGTGTGTGTGTGTGTGTTTGTGTGTGTGGTGTGTGTGTGTGTGTGTGTTTGTGTGTGTGTGTGTTTGTGTATGTGTCAGTATTGGACTCATTCTGTCACGTCTCATGTTTTTCACTCTACCATTAAACTTCAGCCACTTTCAGTCTGAATTATGTATTTTCCCCGTCCACAGCTGTCTGTCTGTCCACAGCTGTCTGTCTGTCCACAGCTGTCTGTCTGTCTGTCCACAGCTGTCTGTCTGTCCACAGATGTCTGTCTGTCCACAGCTGTCTGTCTGTCTGTCCACAGCTGTCTGTCTGTCCACAGATGTCTGTCTGTCTCCTCCTCCTCTGTTACCTGCTCAGTTTTCCCACCTGATCCGGCTCCTCCCACCTGCTCGCCTGTGTCCAGTTCCTCGAGAGACAGGACAGAGACGGTCGTCTGTGGTCTGATATATTTTCCTCTTCCTGGTCCTGTGTGTTGTATTAAAGTGAACTGTTCATGTGCGTCAGTGCGTCTGTTAACGTAACATCGATAGAGTTTTGAATTCCAGGTCCGTTTCTCAGTGAAGGCTGGAGAATCTGCACCCAGAGGCGTCCGTTCTAAACGTCTGCAGCCTGATTTCTATTCACATCCATGTTCGTGCTGCTGTGACGAGACATTAACTCTCAGCTCAGTGTCAGATTTAATGAGTAATATTAAAAAAGGAGATCACTCTGGGTCTTATGTCAGATCGTTGTCTTGTTGACCTGCTGCTCTTGATATTTTCTGAAGCCGTAACCCTGACGTGACCTTCAAATGTCAAACGCTCACAGGGTTCAGCGGACGGTAAACGTCTGCTGCCCGAGGTGAAGGTTAAAGCGACACTCACATGCTGTGTAATTTAGACAAAAGGCCTTCGAGTTATTTTCCTCCTAATCTGGAGGAAGGGGATTAGATTAAATCTCTTACATAGCAACTGTGACATCACCACCGACCCATTTCACAACGCTTAATCACAAAGAGCTGCAGCAGGACTGGGACGTTTCTGGACCTGGACCTGAAGTTTCTTCTGCCTGGACTCAAGTTTAGACTTTTAACAACCAACATGAAGTAAAACCTGATTTTAAATGTGATAACCTGAGCTGCACCTGAACAGTTCTCCACTCTCTGTGTGTCTGGATCAGTGAGAACTACAGTAAACAGTGAAACGTGCTCGTTCCATATGTTGCTGCACTGTTGGAAACTTGGAGACTCTTACAAACATCATGAGCACGAGATTAAATTCATAACCATCAAGATGGTTTATTAACTCACGACATCACAACAACAGTTTAATGAAGTGACCTAATTGGATTCAAACCTGGTTGGATTACCGGCACAGGTCAGAGGGTAAATATACAGACACCATAAAAGACACAAGATCAGACATGAGACTAAAAACTGAAAACGACACGAACGGTGAACAATTACAAACAGATCCATCGTTTTCTAATCTGTTTGATGATATTTCACGTTTGTCTCATGGTTCATATTTCGTGTTCCACTTCCTGCACCTGTTTAAAGGAGCCTCGCTGTGTCCCGTTAAGTCTGTTGGACCTCGTCTCACATGTTCAGCTGAGCCACAGCTGGTAGAACAGTGTGTTAGACGCCGCTGCTCCCGATTCCTTCACATCAGCTCACATTCAGGCTCTGGATCTGTCTGATGAATCATTCAGAGGAGGATGCACTCTAGTTAATATGAATCATGCCTCTGGGCTCCAGCGGCACCGAGCAGTCACGCTGCTCTCATTGGTTAAACATCAGCAAGGAGACCGTAAACAAAACAGAGCTCGAGGCCTCGGAGCGCAGGAGCCCAACAAGCTGCTCTGGAGAATAATCGGATTATTTTGGTCTCTGCGGGTCAGAGCTCAAACTGATCTGAGGTGACTGCTCTTTCACAGGCTGCGGAAGTCTGAAGGTTTCCTGAAAACACTGAGCACAGTGTCTTTGGTAAAATCACTGGAAATGTTTGATCTTTTTTATGGATGTGAAAAAGTTTCCGATAACATACAAACAAAAAAGGACTAAATGAAATGTTCTGGGGTCACGTGGCTGAAAGACGAGCTCCTCAAAGGGTCATGATGAAATGAAAGACTGGTTCTATAAACAGCTGAATCATTAATAATAATAAATAAAAAGAACATTAAAGCTGGTTTTAATAAAATGTTGAATTATTTATACACTTAAATTAAAGTCACATTCATTGATTACATGAATATCACAAAAAAAATCAGTCAGTTTTAATTATTAGCATAAACCTGACAACATATTTCAATTTGTCAAAGGCTTCTGGGAAATGTAGTTGTTGAACGATGGAACCAGTTTTAGCTCCTAAATGATAATATAATTTAAAAAAGATAAATATAATTACTAGAATAGATATAAACAAAACAATGAAGTACTAATAATGTCTGATCATTTAGAATTATTTTGTTTATTTATTTCTTTATGGAAGCTCAAAAAGCACCAGGTAAATAAACAAATAAATGATATTTAATAAATGGAAATTATTGATTTCATTTAAAATGATGGCATACACAGTAATTCATTATTTGAAGTTATTGCATGTTCCCAACTCTGAATTGAAAGTAAGTTATCATGTTGACGTGGTTTAAATATTTGTGACATATTATTTTAACCAGCTTTTTATCATGACTTGGTTTCTTTTTCTTCTTCTTCTCTTCTTGTCTTTTTACTTTATTCATTTATTGTTATCTTCCTGTTGACTTATTAAAAATATATATCATATATTTTATTTCATTTAACCTTGGCAGCACTGGTCTTCCATACATGTCACCGGTGGCGGACCGTAGGCAGGTTCGGTGGAGAGGGAGGTGGAGAGGGAGGGGGCCGGAGTTCCAGCTGGTGCTTGGCTGGTGACTCGGGATCAGATGGAGGAAAATCTCCTTACAGGGACTGAGGAGGGGTGAAATATCCAGCGAGGCAGTGAAGGCAACACTCCGCTGACAGCGCGCCACCAAACGCAGCAGCGGCTCCATCACCAGCTGCGTCTCCGCAAACGGCTCCAGAAACCGGCACCAGGCTGGTCCCGGTCCAGGTGGAGGTCAATGGTTGAGGAGCCACTTTCCAGGAGGCTTGAGCGCAGCAACAGGCGGGTTCTTGTTGCTCTTCTTGACGTTCGGGGTAAGAAGGATTCCTGTTTTCTAATCTGGAGCCGAGCGCGCAAAGTGCGCGCCACTAATTCCAAACTGTTGGTCGAACATTTAATGTTTTGATTGAAGTTTTCAGGAGAATTTGTCCAGTTTTTATTCGATGGAATTAAAATCCAGGACTCGTACTGTTCAGACTCAGACTCAGACTTGTTGGTTCTAACTGTGAGTTTCTTTTTTTCTACCATATAATGAACTGATTCTGAAACAGGTGCTGCAGCTTTTAGACAGGGAACACCTCTCTGTTCATGTCGGCTCCACTTTTTGGTCTTTTCAGTGTAACTCGGGCAGCAGAGTCAGCAGTTTACACTGGGGGAACCTCTCATCGTGGCTCCACTGTCAGTGAAAATATCTGGCCTCTGCCAGGCGGTGGGTTCGACCTGGAGCTCGGCTCTGAGCAGACGTCCTCAGATCTCACATGACTTGTGTAAAAGAACCTCACCTACAACACACGAGAGAATCATCAGGCCGCTTTCCTCTTCTTCTTCTCGTATCGTTTAAGAAGGTGGTGACAATAAAATAATAGAGAGTTGTAGATAGAAGTAGGTCAGGGGTCAAGTTAAACATCATCACTGGACCTAAACTAACAAAGCTGACCTCCGTCTTCAGCTGCCTTCATGTCCCCGTCGTTCTGTCCTTTGACAGTCACACGTTTCCCCAGTGAATCTACAGCTGTAATATTTAACACACTGCACTCATCAAGTCTGAGTGGTAGTGGTGATGATGATGATGATGATGATGATGATGATCAATGATCCTGGATCCTACGTTTGTTATACTGACCAATTCGGCAGCACAACCCTTTGATGGACGCTCAGTGTGATGTGTACAGTGACTGTTTCTGCATGTGATATACTTGTTGCCTAATGATGCATTCAGGACCTGATCCAGGACCTGATCCAGGACCTGATCCAGGACTTAAAAACTGTGCCTTTCTCTGAACTTTCATTCTAAAAACCTTTAGTCTTGAGCTTCTGCTTCTTGTGAACATCAGAATGTGATTAGATGATCATTTCTCTCCAGTTAGAGTGAAGCTCTGATGTGATGTCTTTCAAATGAACCATCGTCTCTGACGCCGACTTCTTCGTACAATATCCGTCTGTTAATTAGTAACAGCTCAGTGTGGACGTACAGGATTATATAACGCTGTTGAACACAAGCCTCAGCTGGCGTTAGTGATTGGGTTTGCAGGCAGCGCTGCATGTGATTCCCTGTGGATCGAATGGCCCTGTCTGTTCATATCTGTGTTTCCTGTGTGTGTGTGTGTGTTGCCTGAGGGGCTGAGTGAGCTGTGATGGGTGGATGCTCTGACCTCCGCTGGAATGAGGCTACGCAGCAGCATACATCCTTCAGATAAGACTTTATCGCTGCTGGATCTGCACGAGACGGTTGAAACCGTGGCCACAAAGTCCAGCAGCGTCTGATGGAAACGTGTTGTTGCTCCGTCCTGAACTCTTTGACTTGTAACTGTCGTTTCTGCAGCGTTTCAGATCATATGTTGCTTCTGCTGGTTGATTTTCAGTGACTTAGAGACATCATGCAACTGCATTCTGTAGGAAAGTGGAGGATGTACAGGAAGTCCTCATATGTCTGTGTAAATGAACATAACGTGTCCTCGTTACGTTAATGTGCAGTACACTAAACATTTGACAGTCATATAGAAGCATAAATCCTGGGTAGTGGGTTCAGATGTATGTGAATCATTTTTCCTGTCTGTTAGAAGCAGAGGTTGAGTCGTAGAAGGAGGAACCAGCATCAGGCCGGCAGGAGGCCAGTGTGGGTGGTGGGGCTGAACATGAGGTGCACAGAGGTTCGTAATAATCAGAGATGGGAACTGATCATGAGTGAAACTACAAAAATATGATGTTTATTCTGCAGGAGCGTGTGCGGGCGTGTGTTTCAGGAAGCAACATTTAAACCAGAACAACCTGACGTTTGATTGTTGCTGCTTGACTTGAGTCACATGACTGGATTACCACGGTGCCAACAAAGCCATCTGATTGGGATCAGGCAAAAAGACATCTGGGTTAGGTTTAGGCACTAAATAAAAATGGGACAGTTACTAAAGATGTCGCTTTTTAGCCTCACGTGTTCCTCCGGGTGCAGACTCCTTGTTTGTATTTATCACACACACGTCACGACTGTGACGACGCTCAGCGAGATTCGTCGGCTCCTGTGAAGCGATGAAGTGACAAACTGAACAGAGTAATTAACTCAAGTGAATGTCACAGAGATCCATAAACTCTTTGAACCTTTTTCCTGTTAGTGTTTGTTGTTGTTAAAGGTCAGACTCTGGCCTGTGGGGACGCCAGAGTGATGGAGCAACAAATAAAGATCCACTCCCTCAGGCTGAATCCGCCTTTCTCTCTCCATCAGAGGCCACACGGTCATGTTAGAGGTAGTCAGACGTTTTACCAAGAACAGAACTCCACAGAAAATTTGAGCGTGGACAGATGCACGTAAACAAACCTGCAGACACGTTATGGCGTCTGGTCCTCAGCAGTTTGATGCAGCAGAGAATGATCCTGTGAACCTCTGAATTCATCCTGCAGTGGTAATTAAAGAAGTATAGTAATAATAACTGTGGTTGTGTCTTCATCATACAGTAACAGTAGTTTTTAGTTTTTATATTTCTGAACCAGTAAAAATGTTTTCCAGAGAAAAAAAACAGGAAATAAAACGAGTCCAAAAGGAAAACTGCACATTTAAGAGGAGACACATGGTTCTTCTTTTAAAGACAAAGGACGTGTTGTCTCGGCACTGAACCTGCAGCTCGTTCTTTAAATGCAGTCTCTAGTGTTTTAGTTAAACTGAATGTTCCGCAGTGCAGAGCCTGGAGCACAGGAACCCTGGAACCGTCAGATCAGAACGTTCCCTCGAAACATGAATCCATATCTGAGAGTGTTGTCGCTCCAATCAGGAAGCCGGATTTCACTCTGCCGTCAGGTTCAGCCCGGTGGGAGCGGCTGCTTTCAGAGTCTGTTCTCCTCAACACTCGATATCTGTAAGTACGAACATGTGAAGCTACTTAAGAGGCCTGGCTCACGGCTCTACTGAGATCTGAGACGTGTCACCACTCAGACAAAAACGATCTTTCTACACGTGGACACAGACGCCTCCGGTCTCTCCATCACTGTGGCCACAGTTTGCTGTAAACAGACACAAACATGCACGTTAAGACCAAATGTCACTGATGTCATGATCATATTAACAGCATCATCTCCACCTGTAAACCACCATCAGTGGTTTGATGCTTCACAGAAAACGAGAACAGTGAAAAATAAGTTGAGGGACATATGAGGTGCTTACATCCACCAGGTGGATGTAATGTTTCGGCTGAAGCTGAGATGATGAGCGTGCAGATTGAAGCCCCTCCGCTTCTGATCTCACACATCTTAGCTTCACTCGTGTCGATGCTGTTTGGTACATTTTGGTTTTGCCTCTTTAGAACCTCTTGATTTCCACAGAGCGAAGGAGCAGAAACAAATTAATTAACCTTAGTGGTTACTTTAAATTGTTGTTTGAGGCTTTAGGAGGAATTTAGCTTCATTGATTTACTGTTGACTTCACCTTCACATGCTCGGCGTGACGCTTCTTCTTCCTGCTGCTCCTGTTTGTTTGGATTCACTTCAGCACATTATGTGAATGAATTTACAGACTTTCAAAGGCTGTTTGACCAAACTGGTGCCACAGTCACGTGGTCAAAGGCCAAAACAGGCGCTCTTTCATGAGCTCATCTCTCATATTAGTTTGCTCCAGGTGCTCAGTAATCTGCTGCCGTCTGTGTCGACCTCCTGCCGTGGGCGTGAGTCAGTGTCGTCTGTGTGTGTGTGTGTCTCAGGCTGCAGCGCCGCCTCACATTCAGCTTCAGGGTCTTCAGACAGTTTTTCACCATCTGATCAGCTGCACTGTTGTGGATGTGGTTGTCGTAGCAACAGATGCTGTGATTGCCTGTTAGGATCAGATGGCGAGAGCAGCAGGAGGGACGTCGCGTTCGTATTTTGAGGAAAGTGTCAGACTGCAGTGGTTTGTGTTTCTGTGTGTGGAGCTGCACTGATTTCTTTGCTCTGCTCTCATCTGTCAGCGACAGCGAGATTCTGCAGCGTGTTCCTGCAGCGTGTTCCTGAAGTGTGTTCCTGCAGCGTGTTCCTGAAGCGTGTTCCTATTCCTTCAGCGTGTTCCTGAAGTGTGTTTCTGCAGCGTGTTCCTGAAACGTGTTCCTGTTCCTGCAGCGAGTTCCTATTCCTGCAGCGTGTTCCTGCAGCGTGTTCCTGAAGTGTGTTCCTGCAGCGTGTTCCTGCAGCGTGTTCCTGAAACGTGTTCCTGTTCCTGCAGCGTGTTCCTATTCCTGCAGGTTGTTCCTGCAGGTTGTTCCTATTCCTGCAGGTTGTTCCTATTCCTGCAGCGTGTTCCTATTCCTGCAGCGTGTTCCTTTCCTGCAGCGTGTTCCTGAAACGTGTTCCTGTTCCTGCAGCGTGTTCCTGAAGCGTGTTCCTATTCCTGCAGCGTGTTCCTGTTCCTGCAGCGTGTTCCTGAAACATGTTCCTGTTCCTGCAGCAAGTTCCTGTTCCTGCAGGTTGTTCCTATTCCTGCAGCGTGTTCCTTTCCTGCAGCATGTTCCTGAAACGTGTTCCTGTTCCTGCAGCGTGTTCCTGAAACATGTTCCTGTTCCTGCAGCGTGTTCCTGAAGCGTGTTCCTATTCCTGCAGCGTGTTCCTGCAGCGTGTTACTGTTCCTGCAGCGTGTTCCTGAAACATGTTCTTGTTCCTGCAGCGTGTTCCTGAAGCGTGTTCCTATTCCTGCACCGTGTTCCTGCAGCGTGTTCCTGAAGCGTGTTCCTATTCCTGCAGCGTGTTCCTGTTCCTGCAGCGTGTTCCTGAAGCGTGTTCCTGTTCCTGCAGCGCGTTCCTGCAGCGCGTTCCTGCAGCATGTTCCTGCAGCGTGTTCCTGCAGCGTGTTCCTGAAACGTGTTCCTGTTCCTGCAGCGTGTTCCTATTCCTGCAGCGTGTTCCTGCAGCGTGTTCCTGAAGTGTGTTCCTGCAGCGTGTTCCTGCAGCGTGTTCCTGAAACGTGTTCCTGTTCCTGCAGCGTGTTCCTATTCCTGCAGGTTGTTCCTGCAGGTTGTTCCTATTCCTGCAGGTTGTTCCTATTCCTGCAGCGTGTTCCTATTCCTGCAGCGTGTTCCTTTCCTGCAGCGTGTTCCTGAAACGTGTTCCTGTTCCTGCAGCGTGTTCCTGAAGCGTGTTCCTATTCCTGCAGCGTGTTCCTGTTCCTGCAGCGTGTTCCTGAAACATGTTCCTGTTCCTGCAGCAAGTTCCTGTTCCTGCAGGTTGTTCCTATTCCTGCAGCGTGTTCCTTTCCTGCAGCATGTTCCTGAAACGTGTTCCTGTTCCTGCAGCGTGTTCCTGAAACATGTTCCTGTTCCTGCAGCGTGTTCCTGAAGCGTGTTCCTATTCCTGCAGCGTGTTCCTGCAGCGTGTTACTGTTCCTGCAGCGTGTTCCTGAAACATGTTCTTGTTCCTGCAGCGTGTTCCTGAAGCGTGTTCCTATTCCTGCACCGTGTTCCTGCAGCGTGTTCCTGAAGCGTGTTCCTATTCCTGCAGCGTGTTCCTGTTCCTGCAGCGTGTTCCTGAAGCGTGTTCCTGTTCCTGCAGCGCGTTCCTGCAGCGCGTTCCTGCAGCATGTTCCTGCAGCGTGTTCCTGCAGCGTGTTCCTGAAACGTGTTCCTGTTCCTGCAGCGAGTTCCTGCAGTGCGTTAGCAGGGATTTCTGTAGCAGCATGTCGTCTTTAACAAACACAGAGAAAAGTATCCGGATCCAGTGCAGCTTCACTTTTTACATTAACAGACAATCATTTCATTCACTTATGAAGCAGGACAGTTGATTAAATCAAAATTCTTAACATTCAGGATTAAAATCCCTCTGGTCGTTAGAGGCACACAGGACGAACTCGTGTGACCTTGTTAACATTTCTAGTGTTTTGTATTTTTGAAGGTCGACTTTAAATGTGAAAAAGAGCAAAGTGCACAGGAGGATGACAGGCTGCAAACTGGAAAAAACTAAGCTGAGGCGGGACTTTGTACGTCGCCCCTCTGTTTGGGCTGCAACCTGGACTAATCTAGGCCCTACCCAGAGGAGCTGTGTGTGTCCAAAGTCTTGTCTGTTCAGTTCCTTTTGTCAGTAAATGGTCAGAATCAGATGATTCCTGCAGCCTGTGTCTGTTGTGGTTTCTTCCCTGAGACACAGAGTTCAACAGTGTCACCTGTTTTCATTGAGGCTGTGGTCGGTAACACTAACATCACAATGATCATGTCATCAGGAACCAGCTGATTCCATCTGGAAGGGCTAAAGTTCTGTATGAGCCGGTTTGGCCCTTTCTAACCCCCATGATGCCGGGTCTGGACCGGTGGTTTCACCCCGGCTCCTGTGTAAAAGACCTGATTGGGTTGAGACCAGAGACTGGGTTGGTTGGACTGAGGTGATTCTCCTTCAGCGCTGCAGGAAACTGAATCAGTGATCAAAACCATTTCTGAGTCATTAGCAGATGAGTCAGGAAACAGGAAAAATAATCTTCAATAGGTTTTAATAGAATCATAGAAACTGTTGTTATTCAACCATTTTAAGGTTCACAAACATCGTACCTGCTGTATTAGACGGAGGAGCCCATCAACAAATATTTGCCCCGTGGACCCTGAAGGTGTTTAATCCAGCCATGGATTTTACCACGACGTGAGATTATGTGATTAAACTGACCTTGTGGTGAGATTATATCCTTCAGTTTGGAGGACTGCAGATTTTGTCCTGTGTATCAGTGTTTTACTGGACCTGATCTGCCTGCACAGGTTATGACTCAGATTTCTGATGAAGCCCGATTGTGTCCTGGAACATGTTCTGTTCTGTCGATGTCATGTTGTTATGGTCTCAAGGACTCTGCACAGTAGTCGTGATAAAAAGCTCCATAAAGAAAGAAATGAAATGAAGGAAACTAATCTCAGAGACAAACAGGTAACTAGTCCGTTAGAGTTCAAACCACACAGTTAAGTAAATGTAGTCTCACTGGATCTTTGTCTTCTCTCTGGAGCTGATTGAAGAGCAGCAGACGTCCCTCAGTCCACGTTTCAGGCTACATGCTGTGAAAAACTAGACAAGAAGGGACACTGAGTGAGGCGTCTCCTCTGGAGAGTTTGTGTGACAGGAAGTTTTGAATTAGGCCAGAGGTGCACGGCTGAAGGGAATGGACTTCGTCCAGAAACAGATCAGCTTCTTTTCCTAAATGAAACTCGACTCTGTGTTGAGCTCGCAGCCGCATTTTCTGTAAACTCTCGATGACACTTCGATTCTCTGGGTCGAGTCTGTTTTGGACCAGTTAAAGATCACGTCCAACATTTCTGAGCCCAGAGACACAGCAGGTCCAAGTCTTCATGCAGAGGCAGGAAGATGTTTCACCAGTGGAGACGCTACTCCAACATTTTCTCTTTATAAGACACAGATGTGAAAAATCTCTCAATCTCTGCTGCACAGGAGCAAAACAGGCGACAGACGGAAGAGAACAGTGACTCGCACATCTGTGTGTCTCTGTTTGTTTTGTCTCTGTTTGTTTTGTGTCTCTGTTTGTTTTGTCTCTGTTTGTTTTGTCTCTGTTTGTTTTGTGTCTCTGTTTTTTTGTCTTGTTTGTTTTGTCTTTGTTTGTTTTGTCTTTCTTTGTTTTGTGTCTGTTTTGTCTCTGTTGGTTTCGTCTCTGTTTGTTTTGTGTCTCTGTTTTTTTGTCTTGTTTGTTTTGTCTTTGTTTGTTTTGTGTCTGTTTGTTTTGTCTTTGTTTGTTTTGTGTCTCTGTTTTTTTGTCTTGTTTGTTTTGTGTCTGTTTGTTTTGTGTCTCTGTTTGTTTTGTGTCTGTTTGTTTTGTCTTGTTTGTTTTGTGTCTGTTTGTTTTGTCTTTGTTTGTTTTGTGTCTCTGTTTGTTTTGTCTCTGTTTGTTTTGTGTCTGTTTGTTTTGTGTCTCTGTTTGTTTTGTCTCTGTTTGTTTTGTGTCTCTGTTTTTTTGTCTTGTTTGTTTTGTGTCTGTTTGTTTTGTGTCTCTGTTTTTTTGTCTCTGTTTGTTTTGTGTCTTTGTTTGTTTTGTGTCTGTTTGTTTTGTCTCTGTTTGTTTTGTGTCTGTTTGTTTTGTCTTTGTTTGTTTTGTGTCTCTATTTGTTTTGTCTCTGTTTGTTTTGTCTCTGTTTGTTTTGTCTCTATTTGTTTTGTCTTTGTTTGTTTTGTCTCTATTTGTTTTGTCTTTGTTTGTTTTGTCTCTATTTGTTTTGTCTCTATTTGTTTTGTCTCTATTTGTTTTGTCTCTGTTTGTTTTGTCTCTATTTGTTTTGTCTTTGTTTGTTTTGTCTCTGTTTGTTTTGTCTCTATTTTTTGTCTTTGTTTGTTTTGTCTCTATTTGTTTTGTCTTTGTTTGTTTTGTCTCTATTTGTTTTGTCTCTATTTGTTTTGTCTCTATTTGTTTTGTCTTTGTTTGTTTTGTCTCTATTTGTTTTGTCTCTATTTGTTTTGTCTCTATTTGTTTTGTCTCTATTTGTTTTGTCTCTATTTGTTTTGTCTTTGTTTGTTTTGTCTCTGTTTGTTTTGTCTCTGTTTGTTTTGTCTCTATTTGTTTTGTCTTTGTTTGTTTGTCTTGTTTGTCTCTATATTTGTTTTCGTCTCTATTTGTTTGTCTTGTTTGTTTTGTCTCTATTTGTTTGTCTTTGTTTGTTTTGTCTCTATTTGTTTTGTACTGTGTTTTGTATTTGTTCTTTTGTTTTGTCTTTGTTTGTTTTGTGTCTCTGTTTGTTTGTTTTGTCTCTGTTTGTTTTGTCTCTATTTGTTTTGTCTTTGTTTGTTTTGTCTCTATTTGTTTTGTCTTTGTTTGTTTTGTCTCTGTTTGTTTTGTCTCTGTTTGTTTTGTCTCTATTTGTTTTGTCTTTGTTTGTTTTGTCTCTATTTGTTTTGTCTCTGTTTGTTTTGTCTCTATTTGTTTTGTCTTTGTTTGTTTTGTCTATGTTTGTTTTGTCTCTGTTGGTTTTGTGTCTGTTTGTCTTTGTTTGTTTTGTGTCTCTGTTTTGTCTCTGTTTGTTTTGTCTTTGTTTGTTTTGTGTCTGTTTTTTTGTCTTTGTTTTGTGTCTGTTGGTTTTGTCTCTGTTTGCTTTGTGTCTGTTTGTCTTTTTATGTCTTTGTTTGTTTTGTCTCTCTGTGGTCGTGTTGTGTCTCGTTGTGTCCCTACTGGTCTGTGTCCAGTTGTCCCGTCATGTTTATTAAGTCACTGAATTCCTTCCTGACATTGTCCAGATTTAAAAACCTTTATTAATCCTCTTATGAATTATTATTCTCCCTTTTCCCCGTTCTTATATTACGATTCTGTTCAGTGGCAGTTATCAGTTACCATGGGAACCACAGATGGTTAATAGGAACCTACAGAATGAAACTGTATTTTCTGGGTGTTTGTTGTTGCTATGGTGACTCATGATGCTATTATAGTCAACCATCTTTCTTAGCCAAGTTCCCTGATGGTTGAACTTCCTGACGCCGTAATTCAGATGTGACTGTTTTCTGCATGTTTTGTTTTTTAAGTTGAAGCGTTTTAAGATCATAATCTGCAGTTTCACTAAAAAACGTTCTCTCTGTCTCTAAAATCCAATGAAAATGATCTTTAAACGTTGATGACAATGAACTATTTAGGACCTCTGTTGGTTCCAACACTACATCATGTTAATGATAATAAAGAGTTTAACTGATAGAAACACATTTAAAAAAAGGGGTGGCTGTAGCTCAATAGGTAGAGCAGCTGTCTGCCCATCACAGCATTGGTAGTTCAACTCCCGGCTGCCACGTCACATGCCAAACTGTCCTTGGGCAAGATACTGAACCCCAAGTTACCACCGGTGAGTCAGGTCAGCTGCAGCAGCTCTGCCATCGGTGTGTGAATGAGACGCAGTGTAAAGCGCTTTGAGTACCAGCTGGTAGAAAAGTGCAGAACATCAAAGCTGGGATTATTCACTCTGATTGTCGTCTCAGTGCTCGATCATCGGCGGCTGCAGCTGTTCGCCGGTTACTTCTGTCGTCGTCCTCTAACGAGAGCAGACTTTAAAACCTCTAAGCTCCCACATGATTTCATCATTCGTTTACGTAAGGATGATTTTTTATTTTTTGTGTGATGTTGTTGTGCTGGGTTGACACTTAAACAGCTGTCAGCAGCTGGATGAGACAAATCCTTCACTGGAGAAAAAGCAGTGATACCAGTGCAGAGAAACGCTCAGTTACTGGTGCACGAAGATTAAAGCATCGAGAGTGTTGGAGGAAAGAAAGAAGAACAGAAGACTGACAGTAAATAAAAGAGAGTAAAGAAATAAAGGATGAGGCTAGTTAACAGGACAGAAGTGGAAAAAGAGGCAGATGTTTGAATGGATGAAGGAAAAAACACAGAAGGATCGAAGGAAATACAGTTAAAGAAAGATACTGAATAACAAGGGAGGGTATGAACTGAAGGACACGAAGAAAGAAGAGAAGGAAAGGAAGGAAGGAAGTGGACATCAGTAAAGTAACAAAGTATAAAGATCAAATTTAATCTGTAAAACTAGGAAGAAATTTACTGAAGTTAAATATAGAAAAGAAGAAGTGTTGGCAGCAGGTGGAGGTCGACATAAAGTCTCTGGGTAATGGAGCATCTCTGACTTCAAATGAAATCAGCAGCGACTTGTTAAAGTCTGAAGATGCTGATGAGGTGATAGAAGAACCTGAGCTGAGCGTCTGTTTCGTGTCTTAACAAGAGACTTAACACACTCAGCTGATGTGTGAGAAAACAGCAGGAGACAATTGTGTTTAACAAATTCCAAACTACGCAGCTTCGTACGGAGAAACTCTGATCTGGCTCAACTTTCTGTGCGACACATGACGTGCTGCGTCGGCCAATCACATGCACACTATGTGCATTCCTGGAGGATTATTTTGTAATGTGAGCGCCATAATTCACCTCCTGTGCTTCTGTTCATGATTGACACTGGCTGGTTTGTTGTTGGACAGGACGACGTTCATAAAACCACCAGGATATAAACGGATCCCGGTGCACTGACGACGTCCTGCAGAGAGATTTCTGAACACCTGATAAACTTAGTTAAGACTGAGATATACATACACAAAAAGAGTCGCACACAATATTTTGTTGTCTTTAGCTTCGATTACTGCCCTCATTCAACATTCATGCATCAGTTGAGTGAGTATAGAAACAGAAGTTGAAGTGAAGAAGGTCCAAGTCCCCAACTCTAACTCCAGCAAAAGACCAAGACAGACCACCTAACTGGTTTATCCTTTTTGTGATGTTAGAGACAGTCTGTCTGATGATCCGAAACCCTGTGGAGTTTAAAAAGACTTCATATTATAAACCATGTAAACAACATCCATGTCACCCCCACCCGGAGCAGGGTGTTGTAGTGCAGTGTAGGATCCACCGAGGTAAATACAACCTGTTCACAAAGAACTGGAGTGTTGAATAATGGATCTACGTGTTCTCCAGCATCCTGGTTTCTTCTTAGACCTGTGACTCACGACGCTGTTCTCGTTACGTTTCCTAATCCAGAATATGTCTGATGACAATCTGAGCTCACTGGGCTCCGCCCCTTTTGTCATGCAGTGATCCGTTAAGTGAAACAATCAGAGCAACAAGTCAAGTCAGCGTCGAGAGAAACTCCCGAAATGTGATTTGATTTATTTACTTTGACAGTTTCACTCTGGATTTGATAGAAGGTGAAACTTAGATCATAACGTTTATTAACAGGAACCAACATCGTCTCTGGTACTGGTACTGGTACTGGAACTAGTACTGGTACTGTCCTGAACATCTGTAGAAAACCACTAAAACCACTTGTATGATCTGTGAGTGTTGTTCTCTGGTCTCAGTTACTGCACATGCTCAGTCGTCTCTGACGGAGCAGTTCATTGGACTAATCTGATTAATCTAATGAGCTTTAAACAGAACCTTAAAGCTCAAAGATCTCTGGGTCTGACAGCAGACGACTAATTAATGTAAAAGATGTCGGACACACCGCTCACCGTGTAGTACTGCAGTAACGCTCACCGTGTAGTACTGCAGTACCGCTCACCGTGTAGTACTGCAGTAACGCTCACCGTGTAGTACTGCAGTACGTTCTGCAGTAGCCTATAAACTGAATGTTAATATCCTGTGTGGTAATATTACATCAACTAAGTTTGCTGCTGACGTTTTAATGTTTCAGTCCGTTCCACATCAGTCATTATAACTACAAACGTCCGGTTTCATTATGTTTTATTAGAAAGATCCTAAAAAAGAGCGAATGTGATGATGAACGTTTAATTTTCCAGGCTGAGGTTGTAAAATATTAAATTTGAATAGAAAAAGGAACATTTCACATTCAGTTGTATCATCATTTGGCAGAGTTGTAATTCATTGTGCTGAAAATCACATTTATTTAGTTTGTTGTGTTTTCCTGTTGACTGTTCACAACAAACAAGTCAGT
Source organism: Anabas testudineus (assembly GCF_900324465.2). NCBI lineage: Eukaryota > Metazoa > Chordata > Actinopteri > Anabantiformes > Anabantidae > Anabas > Anabas testudineus. The sequence continues at coordinate 1,343,007 of NC_046611.1, forward strand.
GAATGATAATTATTTATCTCATGTTTATCTCTTGACTTTGTTTTGTATTTTTGTAATTTTACATGTAGACAAATTAAAAGTCATATTTCAATTCAATTAACACTGGAAATAATTTATTTGAATGTTGGCAGTCGTAACCTTCCGTACAAGTGGGCCTTTAATTGTCACAGATATTCTGGTCTTTACACAGAGATGTTGGGAGGAGAATAAATTAAAACTAATCTTTCTCTAAATCAAAAGGGATGAAATCATTTTTGGGAATGCGTGCACGCTGTAGGGGTGATTTGTTGAGGCAGTGGCGACTTTAAGAACTGGTTTGGTGGTAGAAAGGAAGGACTGAGGAGGTTTACCCCTTGTGATGTGTCTCATGACTGGAGGAAGTGATGCCGCTCAGTGTTTGGACTCAAAGAGCTGCAGGGCGATCACACTGCTGCCCTTTAAAGTCTGAACGTCCAGTTGTCTTTGGGTCACATGATGCTGCTGGAAACTTCATCACATGAACACTAGACTTTGGGATTGTGAGGAGCAGTGGAGGCTCCGCGCTTGTGTGCTCATGTCGTTTGTTTGTGTTGACAGGTTGACAGACGGCGGCAGGATGCTGTGGCTGCTGCTCTGTCTGCTTCCTCTGGTAGGCTGCAGCAGACCTGTCACCCAGGACGTCACCTACGAGGAAAGACACGACCACGGTGAGTCTTTGCACGGGAGTGATGCAGAAGAAACCAGAGGAAAAAAGGTTGAGTTTCACTTGATTCAGTTCTGATTCTCCGAGGCCAAACATGCCAAACATTAATGGATGATAGACAGTCTGAAACAACCAATAAGAGACAGACAAACTGTGAGATGGACTCTACTCGTGTGGTTTTCTCGTCATCTTGTTTCTGTCTGATGGTTTTTGTCTCATTTAGATTATTTTGCTTCAACTAATAAATAATAAATTAAATAAATATATTAAATAAAATATTCACTTCATACAGAGGCTCCGGTCCAGGGGCCCGGTCCCCTGTCAGGCCTCTGGGCCTGTGCACGTTCAGTGGTCCATCCATGCCCCCCCACCTCTGTCCCTGCAGCGGTGGTTCTCTAAACATACTGAGCTCCGTTTGGTAACGATCACTTTCATGAACTAACTCTGTCCGACAGCTGTTTCACTTCCACTCAGCTGGACGTTCTGACAGCTCGTCGATACCTCAGCAGGGAGGACGCCTCACAACTCAGTGAATACTTTTATTACCTTTAAATGATTTTCTGTGAGAAATGAATCATTGAAGATTCTTGAACATCACAGTGGATGCGGTGGATCTAACATGTGATAGGTTAAATGAGATGAGAACACTTCTGATACCTGCAGCCTGCTGGACTGGACCCTGCAGGGCCTGAGTCTGTGTTCTGACTCGAGGCTCCTGTTGCAGCCGTTAGCCTGTTCCCTAAACGACTGAACCACAGCAGGAGATACCAGATCACAAACCGAATGCATCCCACACGTCATGGTCTCTGGAAACCAGCTTCTGATCAGCAGCTGACTTCTTCTTTTTGTTCCGTCTCTTTTGAGAAACTATCAAACAGGATTCTGATGTGTTTCATTCTAAAGCTCACAGGATATTAAATCTGCAGGAGCCATTTTTATTCACAACCTCTTCCAGATGTGAAACTGAAGATGTGCAGGAAAGAATAAAAGCACAGAAAAACCCACAGTGGCACAAATGATGCTTGTTATCAAGACTGAGGATGCACGTTGCAGATCAGCATGTGTGATGTGGATAACGACAGCTGCGGCTAAACACGTTGTTATCTAGAGTAAAGTACACACCGAAAAAAATGAAATCCTAATTAGTCGGACGTGTTTATTTGCATCCTAAAGCAGTAGAATATACTCAAACATTCTAATTCTTACAATTCAGAACTAGTCTGAAAATATTCCCGTTTTTTTATTTTCTACTGAGACATTAGTTAATTCAGCTACTTTTAACTGAATTAGCTGAATTAGTAGATTGGACTGTAGGATAATAGCTGGGACGTTGTTTCTTCTTCTTCATCCTGAATCTTGAAGTCCATGTAGAACGTTTTGTTTTGTTGTTTTTGTCTCTGCTGAGAACCTGATTACTTGATTTCCTTGTAGATTTTTATTTTGAATCCTCTCTACGCTGACGGAGGCAGCGTGCTAACATTAAAATGATGTTCAGCATCACTTGTTGTTTTGCCTCTCATGCTTGATTTTTTGTTTGTGGCTGTTTTGTGGTTGTGTTTCTGACATTTAACAGTCTACAAACGAATGTGCTGTCATGACTGAAATGAAACAGCACAGAAAACATGATCACGCTGCTTTTAAAATCATCAGCTTTATGGAAACACAGTATAACTCATGTTATGTGATTAATACAGGAATTATCCTTCTTACTGTTCTCAGTGTCTTGATGCAATGAGACCCAGATTGAACCTGCTGTTGCAGCCTGTGTGCAGCTCCTGCCGTACGTCTGACACAGTTGCTGCAGGTATGAACTTGCTTTACCGGGTCCCAGCGTGTGCGCTTTGCTGTTGGATTTCTGAGAAGTGGAGGTTGATCAGAACGTCTCTGCAGCTCGGCTCTCTGAGCTTCTTACTGCAAACAGAACAGCTCTTTGTTTCCCTGCTGCCCTCAGACTGCAGCTCCACGCGTTCTCTGATGGATTACTGCTCCCCGCTGCTCCTATGATCAGTGAAGGGGACATGATGTCTCGCTGCTTGTGTGTTCTGTTGCACGACCACCCGGACATAGAGTCTGTGCAGTGTCATCTGCAGCATGAGGAAGAAACAGCTGAAGCTGATGTTCAGCGAACGCCTCAGGAAAACTCAACTCACCAGCTTTAACAGCAGAAGAGAGAGAGAGGCGACGTGCAGCCAAAATCCCCAACGGGAATCGAAGATGAAAAAAACACCTCAGATACACAACGAAACGCGCTGTTGGACATTTTAAACACTTAAACTTAAAAACGTACATTTCATCTCATTGTCCATGCGTTACCATAGTAACAGCAACCATGTCCAAGCTGTGTCTCGTACACAGAAGTGTCACAGGAAGCGTGTTTCCAGAGGGACAATAAACGGTGACGGACCTTTAGATATTTAAATGTACAGACTGTGACTCCCTGATCCCTGTTGGTCCCTGTTTACATGAATGAAGGAGCCACAACATTAGAACCACTTTTTATTATAACACACATGAGAGCGACTCCTCCACCCACCGAGAGCTCAGTATAAACAGGAACCATCACATCAAGTTTCAACTTTAAAACCACAGGAGAAATCACAGCTGCTGCATTGGATTGAATGAGATCGCACAGGTACAGACGAACCTCATGAAGGCGCCAGTGAGCGTCAACAACAACAGATCAACAGTCAACAAACAAAGAGCAGCAACATTCAAACAGTCGCGGAGTCACCGGATCAGAACCTTTCAAACCATCAAATGTTCACAGATGTTCAGAGGTCACTGTCCCGCCCCTAATGTGTGTGTGTGTGTGTGTGTGTGTGTGTGTGTGTGTGTGTGTGTGTGTGTGTGTTCTGACCTCCTGTTTCCAGACTTCGATCAATTTTCCAGCGTTGCTCTAAATCACAGTCATGGGACTGAGAGTCAGTCGGACACAGGATTAGATTAGTGAGTGTTTGAGGTAGAAACACGTGAAATTAGGAAATTGATCAGCTCGGAGTGAGACAGAGGAGAGATGACAGATGGAGAATTGATTGTTTTATTTCCTGGAGTTTCACTTTAAGTGTGTGTGTGTGTGTGTGTGGTCGACTGCTCCTTTTGTTAAAGCTCTGTGTTTCAGTCTGAGACAGTTTCCACTAAACAAACTGAGATTATGTTTAGTACAAATCTGGGATTTTTCTCTTGATCTCTGCTTTGTGAAATATTAGTTTGTGTGTTTTGGCTGCAGTCAGAATTCACCTGCTCACATTTTCCTCTCACAGAAGCATTTAGAAGGATTACAGTGTTTAGATCATGGATGGATTATCAAAGTGGTTTAATGCAGAGTCGGCATCAAATGCTGCTGGACTGAAGGATTCTAAGGGAACAGGAAACTGATCAGTACATGAAGCTTTGTTCAGTGACAGAGAAAAGACAATTCATCACAGACACAGGATTCATGTTTTTAATATCACCCACAACTTCTGCCCAATGAAAAACGGAGTAGAGTCGAGTTGAACTGGGAGCGTGTGGAGGAAAAACACTATTAATGAAGAACCAGACTGATGACTCTTCTTATGGGGGGGGGTGAGGTCACAGGGTCGGCCTGGCTTTGTCAGTGGGTCAGAATAAGTTTGCACAGTAACGGGTCGTTTTTAATTTGATCACCAGTTATAACATTAAAACATCACAGCTCTGATCTAAACTTCACCATGAAAGAGCTGAAGAGAGACGGAGGTTCTGCCCGGACCCGTCCGTACTGACAAACCCCCCGACTCGGCTGAATTTGTTTTTTCCTCTCAGGGGATGTTACCGTGACGACGCTGCCTCGCATCTACTACTGCCGCTCCCCCAACATGGAGGACTTCACCTGCTGGTGGCACCCGCTCAGCAACCTGACGGACGGAGAGAAGGTCACACACGTCCTCACCTACTCCAAAGAGTATGTAACACACTCTTTACTTTACTGCAGTAGGCTGCATAGTTAAATGGACGTGTACCAGAGACGGATCATAGGATGCAGACAAGTGTTTTATTTATTCACTTTACTAGAAATTAGGACGTCTCTTATTAACTGCTGCAGCTTGTTCCATCAATAACAAAATAAAATAATCCTAATAATGTCTTTTAATTAATGTTGGATTTGTCCTTCTTGTAGTTCAGAGTCCCAAACCAGGAAAAACTGCCCCAGATGAAAGGAGCACTAAAGTTTGTGGGTCAGATAAATTGAGCCGTTTAGATGCAGTTTGATTTCTGCTGCTTCACCGTGATGTGTTTAACATATTGTTATTTGGGAGCTGCTCTGACATCCAGCACACAGCATCACGTGGCGTCTGTTCCCAGTAATCAGGACAAATTGGATTGTACCTTTGACCCGACGGGACTCGCTCTCCTGCAGGAGTCAGTTTGTAACAGATGGTGTCGGGATAAATAGCAGCAGTTCACATAATCTGATATTTTTAGGACCAAACATCTTGTTAGTCACAGTATTTTGTGCAGTATTTCAGTATCACTGTGTTTCAGCCCTTTGCTGTTTGGCTTGTCTTCCTCCTCAGCCCCTCCCTCACTGACCTTTCCACCAGTTCTCTGCTAATCCCAGCGGTGCACCTGTACCCTATTTACCCATCACCTCATCTGCACTGGTCCAGGTTCACTCTGATTTAATTTCTGACTCTTACCTGTTCCTGGGATCACACACCCAGTTTGTGCAGCTGCAACAACACACAGTAGTTTGCAGACTCCAAACAGCTCCTCACTGTTCTGAGGAAACACCAACACCAGGCAACCACTTCCGTTTCCACTTCCTCCCAAAGGGCAGCATGTGAACGTGTAAAGGTTTGAACATTGCTGCTGTCGACTGGTCCAAACCTCACGTGATTTATTTAGTATATGCTATCTGCTGCATCTGGGGAGAAATGTGATTTAAGAACATTATTGATGGTGGATTTACACGTACTACACTTCAGCACTGATTCTATCTGCGACTCACCAGCTGGGAACAAGTCAAGTCACAGATTTCTGTGGACGAGATACAACAGTGATGATTCAGAAATAAAAGAACTGGTTCAAGTCATTCAAAAGAAGCTGAATGTCTGCAAAGACGTTCATCAGGGAGGCGATGAATGCAGCATATCCACGTTTTCTCTGCTGTTTGCAGGAATGACCACGGTGTACGTGAATGTCCAGACTACGTGAGCGATGGCCCCAACAGCTGCCACTTCGACAGCGACCACACGGCCATATGGACCGTGTACTGCATGAACGTGACCGCCGTCACCGCCCGCAGGAACTACACCTCCCCGGAGCACTGCCTGGACGTAGCAGATATAGGTACCACATCGTTACCGTACTGCTTTAGTTTTACTGCAAATGAAATTCAACTCGTCGTGTGGAGTTTTCTTCAAGTGAAGAATTTGACGGAAGGTCACAGACAGCCTGTTATTTTTATTATATCTGTAGAAGTGATGATTTAAGAGCTGCTACGAAGGACAGATCTGATCTGTGTCTTTTGTTGTAAGCACTTCAACAACTACAACACAAAAAAGGGTAAAAACACGACCTTCAACACTTTATCTGGATGGAATATACTCACAGCTGATTAATGTTTAATTTCTTCTACAGTGAAGTGATCACTTTAGACTTAAACCAACTCTGGACACAATCAGACTAAAAAGAAAACTGTTGTCAACCATGTGCTGCAGATTTCTACTGGATCAGTCCACTGCTCTGTGTCATGTTAACGAGTGTCCAACTGTCACAGTGATGTGTTGTTGGACACGTTCAGAGACGCCGCTCTTATCAGGGCCCAGCAGAAAGGTTAACAGGGCGGGGGTCAGAGACCATTTACACTTTTGTGCACTAATGTGCTGCTGACGTTATTCTCTGTGTCTGTGTGAGAATAACAAACTAAATAATGTCCTTGATGGGTGTTTGATTTTACAGCCATAGAATGACCATGAATCATTTACAGGGTTTGAGTTATCAACTATTTAAAGTTTAGTACATAGAAATAGGCTCAAAGTACAGAACTTATAAGAAATTTCCCCTGAGACGTTATAAAAGTGAAATGCTGCGTGAATAATAGAGGCTCATTAGAACAACCACAGTGCTGCTTTGTCTGCAGAGCTCCGAACGAAATGCCAGTTGAAGTGTGTGATTTCACGACATGTTGAATTAATAACTGGGAACATTCACTTAATCCACAGGAGATGATTTACAGTGAGCGTGTGACTGCGCTGCAGAGAAACAAAGGAGGCCGCAGTGTGTGGCTGGGGGGGTTCTCACCACACAGAAACACAGAAACATGAGTCGCTCATGAACAAAGACGCAGTGTTAAGACGTTCCTCCGTGTTCTGTGTGTCCACAGTTCAGACCGAAGCTCCGGCCAACCTGAGCTACAAGCTGACGGACGCCGGCGGGGACGAACTGGGCCACAACGCGCTGCTGTCCTGGACGTATCCGGTGCCCTCACACCTGCAGTACGGCTGGATCACGCTGGTGTACGAGCTGCAGTACAGACGCGTGACTGAGCCCGACAACTGGAAGGTACTGAAGGAACACACACACACACACACACACACACACAGCCTCTGTTTACTGCTGCAGCTCACATGATGCCAGTTTTTACTGCAGTGGAAGAAAAGATATTAAATGTCCTCAAGTTGTAGCAGTTAAAGGAGGAAATCAAAGAAAAATGAAAAATGAAAAACTTCTTTCTGCCAGTTAGTCAATAGTTATTGGATCAGTGTGAGTTCATCGAGGTAAAGACAGTTTAAAGTACTTTAAGTTCAATATGTACGTTTAGAAAATGATATTCTGTCTTAAGTCATGGTAAAAATTGAAGTGCGGCTTTGGACGACCATGTATTTAAGTGATGATCGGAGTCTTTCAGTGTTTGAAGTAGATTAAAACACTTTTAGATCAATTACAGTGAATCTCTACAGTTTTTTTTTATCCCTTATAATAAACCACAAAGCTTTTCCTGATTTTTCACCTTGACTGAAACACGTAGGCATTCGGAGGTTTTAAATCTTTGTCTGTGTTGTTTGTGTGTGCTCAGGTGAAACACCCGCTGCGTGAGTCCTCCGTCGAGCTGCTCGGCCTCCCCGTCGGAGACTACGTGGTCCGAGTTCGCTGCCGGTCGCACAACTACGGTGTGTGGAGCAAATGGAGCTCCACGCTGTTGATGAGCATCCCCGCCAGACCGCCCGCAGGTACGCCACGCAGGGTTTCCATGACAACAGAGAACAAGGATCACCATGGAAGATAAATCGAGATGATAGAACTTAAAAACTAAAATGAACTTAAAACCCCACTACACTTTTTAAAATTAGCAATAAAAGGAATATTTTTCTTCAAATAGGATCCAGATAAAAACATTAGATTAAACAATATAATGTTTCAAGCACACAGTGATAATCAGTTTGAGAAGATAGTTCAACAGGTGATGAAGCAGTTTGAAGCTGGTTTCGTTTAATTTGACCTTTTTTCCTTCATTTCTCTTTGAATCTATTTTTATGTTTTAGAATTTTCCTTTATTTTCCAAACTGAACCGATTCATTCACTGTCATAGAAAATTCCACTGGCTGAAACTAACAACACATAATGTGAAGCGGTGTCAGGTGCAGGAGTTAAGAAAAGACTTAATTTGACTTTAAGACTTTAAGACTTTATATTAAATGATCAAATTTAGCCTGCACTTCTCCTGTCGCCCTGTGTGTGGCGCTCTTTCTAATGGTTGGTTGAACCTGTGCAGGTAAACTGCTGGTGTTGATTCTGGTGACGGGAGTCGGTGTCATCGCTCTGCTGGGAATCATCTTTGGTATCATTCCTCACACTAAACGGTGAGAAAACACTCACACACACGCACTCACACACACACACACACACTCACACACACACACACACTCACTCACACACTCACACACACACACACACACACACACACACACACACACACACACACACACACACACACACTCACACACACACACTCTGAGTGCAGATCTTGTTCAAACTTGCACTCTTTATGTTTCAGAATAAAACGATACTTCCTGCCGCCCATTCCCAAGCCGCGGATCATCGGCATCGACCCGCTGCTGCTGAAGGTAACACACACACACACACACACACACACACACACACACACACACACACACACACACACACATTGGTTTCTTCTTCCCTCATTCTTCTGTCACTGTCGTCTGTCCTTTACCTTCCATTCCTCCATTTCTTCTTCTGTCTCTTCATGTCGTTCGTTCCGTTTCTCTCTTCCTGCTGTTTCTCACTCGTTCATTTCATTTCATTCTTTTTTCCATTTTTCATGTTCTCCTTCATTTCCTGTTTCTTTTCTCTTCCCTGAAGTGATAAATGTCTCTGTTTTTATTTATTATTTCCTCTCCTTCCTTTCTTCCTCCTCTTCCTGCTTTTTAATCTGAGCTTCCTTTGTGTCTGAGTTTGCTTGTTGCTTCCTCCTTCTCCACCTAAATTTGTTCTCCTTTCCTTCTATTTACCTCTTGTTCATCTCACTTCCGGCCCCAGAAGGGCAACTTGGATGAGATCAACCATCACTTCAGGCACTTCCACAGCTACAGACCTCCGAGCTACACAGAGGAAGTCTGGGACCAGGTCAGCACGGGTGACGTCTATCTCACCACACCGAAGGACCGTAGCCTCCAGGCTGACTCCACCAACATGAAGAGTAATGCTCCCATGGTTCCACGTGACCTCCCGTTTGTTGCGGCCCATCATCAGGTCTCAACCCAAAGCCCAACGTTGTACGTGCAGAGTCTGCCGCCCTACTGCTCCTCGCCCCCTGAAGCCTTCAGCCAGAGACTGGACGTGCCTTCTCTGTGGCAGAGGCCGGAGATCATGTCACTGCCAGGGACGGACTACAGTGTGATGGGACATCCCAGCGTTCCTGACTCTGTCCCTTCTCATGAAGCCACCACCGTCACCACCAACCGCTCTCCGCAGGATTTCTACACCTGTGTCCAGCTCATGAATGAAAGTGGCGAGGTGCATCTGGTGCCGTGCATGCCACCAGAGTACTGCAGCGAGTTCCCGTCTTTCCCAGGGTTTGATTTAGACTCAGAAATGAAGGAGGAGGGGAAGAAGAACCAGCTCTCCGAGTACCAAGCAAGAAAGAGTTTGAAAAGCGGATCAAATGATGGCGGCGAGGCTGAGAGGAGCGAAGCAGCCATGCCTCTGCTGCCTGTGACTGTTGAGAACAACGGTTGAACACGAAGAAGCACATCAACAGAAAGTAAACTGGTGGATGTGCTGAAGTCGGAACTGTTGCCATGATCAACATTAGAATCAAAACAGCTCCTGTTCTGTAAAAGCAGCTGGTTGCAGGAGAACTAATGGAGCATTTCTTTGGTTGCAAATGTCCAAAACCTCACATGGAAAACGATTCACCAGGCATAAAAACAAACTCTACAGCACACGATAACTGGAGCTATGAACCGTGTTGTATTTATCTGAGCAGCACAGGTTTCTTTACTGTATCTGTGCACAAGCTCTATTTTCCTGTGGTTTGAACACAAGAAAATACCCCACATAAGCAAAATCAGCTCATTTAAAACTAAGTCGCTGCAAACAGGCACTTCACAAATACAATAGTACAACAAGCTGCTTCTCCCAAACAGTCAGGGTTGTGTCTTTCTCAGGAAAAAGAAGTGTGACGCCCTCTGCTACCAAATAATCCAGAGGATTCGGGTCTGGAAGAGTGAGATTAACTGTTGTTTGCTTTACAAAGACACTGAGCTCTGTTGTTGAGACATGTTCCGTATTCTTGATGTGATTTAATGCTCTGATTATAGAAACAAACTCAATTCTACACCTTAGGTGGCTTTTAAATATGAAAATTACCTGTTGTTATCACCGTATCCCAGCTGGCTTCCACACCGTTTTCATATTCAGGATATGGATTTAGTCCTGATTTGTTCCTTTATTCATTAGTGGAATACCACTCTGCATGTGAAGCCACCGTCTCAGTCTCTTCTGATCAGTTTGTCCAGGGGGATTTAGAGCAGAAACCTACATTTAGGCTCCAGTTGAAGGATATTTGTGGGTTCCTTTTCATCACACTTAACAAACGTCTCTTATAATGTTCCGTACAGCATGTCAGTCACTTATTCTGGAGATCTAGGAGATCATGAAGTCATTATCATGCAATATTATTCATTATTCTCAATAGGAAATGCAGAACCACAACATACAGGTACTAAAACTGCATGGTTACATGGTTAGGTTTAGATCAAAATAAACTCAATCTTAACAGGTCCGGTTTAAAGCAGAAGCAGAATGGTTTCTCAGAGTCTAATTTTAGATTTTGAAACCTTGGCAGAGGAGAAATATTGTGTTGAGATGGATTCTAGATGGAACTAATAGTTTAATAATTAATCATTTCTAACTTTAACGTTTTTACTCTTGAAGTTCTTCAGGTGTTGACGTGGTCTTTCTTGGTGTGTAGCTCTACCATGTGAACTGTGTTCAGATGTGGATTAAGGTGCAAATCAGGAATCAATCAAAGAATATTGACCCTGATGGACGTGCTGAAAGTGTAACTATAACCTATAAAACCGTTGTCATTGTGTGAGGAAACCGTCCACAGCACTTCGTCCCCTCACCACCACCCCTCAGCCTGCGGTGGTATTAAGCCGTCACTGTATTTTGCTCACTGACGTAGCATTTCGATGTCGTGCTGTGTACTTCTGTACCTGGATGTGCCTTTTTCAGGATTCTCTAACAAATATTATTTACATGCAACGTCTCAACTTTAGCATCATTTAAATTAAAAAGCAACGATTAGGCCAATGCAAAAAGTAGTGACTTTTATTTTGAAGGTGTGAAACCATATGAGTGCAAAACCTAAACATTATAAACATTATTAGAACTGAACCAGCTTCACTTACCCAACAGGTTTTGGTTTCTGAAACCTCAGGTGGACCACAGTGGATCTTGTATTTTATGATATGTTCACTATGTTATTGACAGTTCTGTCTGTTTCTGTTTTCTACTGATATAATCCACATGCTGTCGAGTGTCTTTATACTGAAATACTGACTTCCTGTTTTAGCTGTGTTTGTTTCCACGTGTTGTGACGGCTCACTTCTCCTTCATCCAGCTTAAAGCAGTTTCTCATGCACACAGCAGATACATTCTCTTCTTCGTTTAGTAACCTGAGCAGCACTCCGTGGTTTTTATGACACAGGGTTGTTGGTGTTTAAACCTACCTCTCATTTATTGTTGTTATCCTGTTTTTCTTAAGTGTCAAAGCCCCAAATGGCTCGTTAGTGTTAATAGCATCTTATTCCAGCCCCGAACGTGCTGCTGTGAGCTTCTTTTGGGGGTCGTCTACAACAGTTTCAGCTCTTAAACATCGTCCACTCGTGTGCCGAGTTCTGCTGCCTCATGTGCTCATGTGTTGTCTTTGTGTCTGCGTTGGAAAGAGGAGAAGAAAGAAGTGGTTGGATCATCAAGAAGTAGACGAGCTCGAACTTTCAAATAACCGTATACAACACACGGGGTTTTCCACACTTTCTACAGGAAGCGTGAAGCTGGTCTCATGGTCAACAACATGTAGCTGCAACAGAAGAAATGTCAAATGTCAAACTGCTTATTTTGCACTTTATTTACTGATTCATAAGGAAAAAATGCTAAATTTGAAATCCTAATTATTTCACACTGTTGTTATTAGAACTTCAGTAAAACCAGGAAAGACATGTAAAAAGCACTTAAATCATTTTAATGTTGGCTGCTCAAAAGAAGAACTGATGTTTTGAACTTCGGATCTGGATCACAGTGAGAAAATCTGTTTTCCTCCACAATGAGTTCGATGAAGAGTTGATGTCAAATATTTGTCGTATTGAAGCACTTTTCTATGATAGTAAATAAAGTCTATTAATATCCCTTTATTATGCTTTTTGTTTTTAGAGCACACACACACACACACACACGTCAGTCAGTCTTCCTGTAGATTTACGTCTCCTTGAAAAGTAAGTAAGAAAATGTTCAGCTAGCAATTGGAAACAAATGGCAGCAATTTCTTAACCTTTAAATAGTCGCATGTGACATTAAAATCACTGTAAAATATCATTTATTCACCATTAGTCAGACGTCACTGGCGTCCATGTTGTAACTGAAGCACAGTGGACTGAGTGTGTGTGTGTGTGAGTGTGACCGTGTGACTTTAATTCTCTGGAGGTAAAAATAGCCAACGACAGATAAACAGACTGTAGATAAACACAGCGTTCGCTCCTAAAATCAGAAACTTCAGCAAAGAATAAAGTGAACTGCAGCTAAAATCTCTGCTTTTTTCCTAAATCAGAATATTTGCTCGTTTCTTAGTGACTGTAAATGAACTTCAGACACAAACAGACATTAATAATAATTTAATTTGGGCTCTGAGAGAATCTGTCACAGCCCTAAACCCTAAACTAATGTTGAAGTCCAGCATCTTTCTAAACGCATGTTACACGATAAAGCACAAGAAGAACTCCATTAAAGAGCAAAGAGTGTGAAAACAAACACGTTTGAAGAAGTGACTTCATTATAACGTCAGTGTAAAATGAATCCTGTGAGGAACCAGTGGAGTGGGGGGGGGGCTGAGGTCAGATTTAATAAAACCACACGTCACATATTCAAACCAACGAAACAAAGGGGGAAAACTCCAGTGACGTAACCAGAACCAGAACTCTACCGAGTACAAGTACTCGATTACCTGCAGCTGTGGAGTCGGGTGTCAGGGCCTCCACGGGCCTCCTGGGGGAGGGGGGGGACTCCCTCTAACTTTAGGAGCTGATGTCAGTCCGGCCGCCCCCCAGCTTCAGACCAGCTGACCTCCTTCAGTCTGTGACCGACACTGCGTCCAGCGCCGAGGTAAGAACACACACACACACACACACAGGCGTGGAGGTTTCTAATGAAACAGACATGTTCTTTATTCTGAGACTCTTCACACTCTGGATCCGTGTTGATTTGCTGCTGTGAAGCTCGGAGCCGTGTCCTGTCAGATCAGGCCTCACAGAGTCTGAGGCAGCTGTCGCCTCCACTAAAAATAGATCCTCTGGAAGGCCTCAAACCACACACAGATTCACGTCAACATCAGGTTTCTTTTTCTAACCGTTATATTTTAATTATTATATTTTAATTACGCTCTCAGTGCACAGACCGTCTGTCTGAACATTTATATTCCTGCTTTGGAAACCAGCTTTCCCTGCTCCGGTCTGTCTGCTCCAACTGTTTGCTCCTGTTCTAGTGTTTGCTTTATAGTTTGTGTCAGTGTTTTGTTTCCCACCAAACCCTGTACACTTTTTATATGTTTTTCCACTGGGTACGAGTGTGAGTTTCTTCCTGCTGCACCTACTTTATTACTCGGAGCATGGACTCCGTTTCTAGATGACATTGACTTGAGTGTGTTTGTGTTTCCTGTTGTTGCTGTTGTTGTTTACTCCATGATGATATGATATCAGAATCCTCACAGAGCTCGTTTCATTTAATAAATGTGTGTTTTTCTTCTTTAATTCTGCTTTTGCAGGATGAAAAGTGAACTCGTCGCTGTCGTTCATGCTGTCATGTTTTCCGCAGCCTCGTTTATCCAGAGCTGACTCATCCATTCCAGTTAATGTGATGAGTTAAAGTTCACGATGACATTCAGCCGTTATTAATCAGATGTGATATAAGATCCTCTGTGAAGTCAAGTCTATGGGAACTATGGAGGAAATAAACTGTGTTTGTCCAACACAGTGAATTAAGGAATCAATAACACAAAAATCCCATCTTAAGATATATTTATTTGTCTTATTGACATCTGGATGTTCTGATTATAAAAAGGTTTATTTTTTGATATTATTATTGACATAACATGAATATTTACCAGTACCAGTTATTATTAGCTCAGATTTCTAGAGATTTATTTGTTATTCAATTTATTATTCAATTAAGACGTTATTAAACACGTTTACAGAATTCGTAAGAACCAGTTTAGGTTCAGTTGAGTTCAACTACATTGATTCAGTTATGTGAGAAACGAGGTTGAGGAGCAGGTGACGAGACAAACCAGGCTTTTATTTTGGTAATTTATTTTCTCTAGGTGCTGTGATTTGTAGCCATGACGTCGACCGGAGAGAGCGAGGAGCACAATGATCAGATGGTTCCTGAAGGAGACGCAGAGGAGAGGAGCGTCAGAGGAGTCCAGTCTCAGTACCTGCGCTGTCCCTCCCCCAGGTCGGACACCACCTGTTGAAATATTAGCATATGAAGAACATGTGCTGTTTAAAAGCTGCAAATTTCCAGATCTGTATAATTTCCTTCTCTCCCAGTTTCTCCATGTTGTCAGAGTCCAGGTTTTCTATGATCTCGGGCTCTGATGCTGCCAGTATCTTCATGGAGCCCATTCACCTGTCGTCAGCCGTCGCTGCCAAGAAGATCATCAACGAGGGTAATTAAAACTGAATGAGATGCTGCAGCGTTAACCCACCAACGCGTTACTAAAAATCAGTTTGTTCAAAAACCTTCACATCAATTATTATTATTATTATTGTTATTATTTTTATTATTTTTATTATTTTTATTATTTTTTTATTATTATTGTTATTATTATTGTTATTAATATTATTATTATCCACTGACGTCCTGGGATGAGACGTTGTCTTATGTCTCTCTAAAATGCAAATATTACTTTTGCTTGCACAGATTTGTTTTTAGGAATATTTAATAAAGTGTAAACACATTCAGCCTCTGTTCCAACATTTGGTTTGTTAATTTAAACAAAATGAATTTAAGTTTATTTAAGTAACTTTTTTCAGATAAATAAAAGATTAGATTTTTTATAAGCTTCAATAAAACAGTTTTTTTTTTTTTACTTTACGCTGAGACCAGCTGGGTTCATTGTGTTGTTTCCAGAAACTTACTTCATTTACTTGATTCAGTAAATAGACCAGAGAGATCAGATCAGACTCTTGTACCACTTGTAATAAGAAGTTTCTACATCCACATTAAACAACTGTAATTGAGTTGAATACTCGTCGTGGCCGTGAATCCACATCTCATTAGCACATGAAGACTTCTCTTGTTGGAGCAGCAGAGTCGTGCTGATTGAGTGAATTAGCTCATATGAGACATCACAGAGAAGCTCCTGGATCAGTGGCTTAATGGACGATACATGTTTTATCAGCGTGGTCCGTGATGAAAACAGCTGTTGCAGCTGTAGATTGTGCATTAAAGAGGTTTTTAACCTTACATGTTAAAAACCTGCAAGGTTTAACCTTACATGTTAAAAACCATGTTAAGCTGAACATCACTCAGATCAGAAACATGTATGTGAACTCTCTGTATGCACAGTACAGTCCCGTGTTTCAGGATGATGTGAAAGTACAACACATAAAGAAGGATTATAGCAACTATACCAGGAGGAGGTTGTCTCCACGGCCATAAAGGAAGCTTCCTAGTTGAAGTGGAGAGTTTCTACCTGCATAGAGGAACAAGTGAAAGACTAAATGTCACCAACCAGCCTGCTAAACGTTTAAGGAGTTCTTATTCCAGGCTACGTGCTTCCTTTAAGGCCTTGGAAAAGGTGGGAAGTACTTAGCTCACTTTTCACTTTCCAGCTTCTTCTTGTAAATTAAAACTACCAGAAGAAAAAAGATCTAACAGGAGATTTACCGTTGGCCTCAGCACAGTCGTTTGATTCAGGACCTTGATACTGGTCTGCACTAAAGACCAGCCCAATGCCGACCAGGGCACGTGGTGGTTTGTTTGTAGAGCACAGCTGAGTGTCCAGACACGTAACAACAACTTTCTGAATCCCTGGTTCTGATTGTGTGAAGTTCCAGCTCCTCTTTCCTCCTCAGAGCTGCCTCCTCGTGGTGTGCGCACCGAGTCCATCCCAGAGTCCATGCTAGAAAGTGCAGAGCAGCTGATGGTGGAGGACCTCTACAACCGTGTCAGGGACATGATCGATGACCGCAGCCCCTACAACACCCCCTGTGTGTTGGACATCCAGAGGGCCTTAGTGCTGGACCGCCTGGAAGCTCCCATCAACCCCGTGGACGAGGTGTGGCCAAACATCTTCATAGCTGAAAAGTGAGTGTCCACAAGCTGAAATAATCAAATCAAACGTCATCAGTCTCAAATGAAAACCGTGTTTCTCCAAACCTTTCCAGAAATATTAAAACAAACAAACGGGGATAGAGAAAAAATGTATTGGCCCAGGGCCTTTATCCAATTCAAGCAGACTCTTCTCTGTCTCTAATAAGAAAAGGAAACATCGACAGCTCTAAAACAAATGAGAGAATTCTACTGATGAAGACTTTGTGTTGTTAGTTGTTTCTAAAGTTTATTGTATGTTTTAATCTCATATACAGTCAGATAGGAATTTATATTATATTTATTATATATTATATATATTATATATATATTTTTTCATCCCTTTTCATTACTTACTTAATTTTCTCATGTTTTCAGATCAGTCGCGGTCAACAAAGCTCGTCTGAAGCGAATGGGCATCACCCACATCCTCAACACTGCCCACGGCACTGGGGTCTACACCAGCGAGTCTTTCTACGCCGGCATGAACATTCAGTACTTGGGCATCGAGGTGGACGACTTCCCAGACGCCGACATCTCGGTGCATTTCCGGCCTACTGCTGAATTCTTGGACGAGGCTCTTCTGACGCACAAAGGTGGGATTGTTACGGTGAAGTGCTTCCATCACCAGGGAAATGTTAAATCTGTGTAATACTGAATACTGAAAAAGTGGTTCACACAGTTCATGAAGGTTTTCTACCTCTCACATCACGTCTGTCTGTGAGTTAACTTTTATCCTGTGGTGTTTTTTTTATCTTTGATATTTAGATTAATTTTATCTTCTAACCAGTTCGTTACATAACACATGAAATATTTCACCTCAGAGACAAAAGCTGAATTTCTGTCTGTCCCTGGGCAGTAGTCGACAGTTACACTAACAGGTCCCAAATAACTGACCCGAAATGTCTCAACAACTTACACAACATCCCAGTTTCTGAGAAGTGTTTTATGGACCACAGAGAAACATCTGTGTTCCTGGAAGAGGATCATGTAACAGCCACAGTGTGGACCGTCTTTTGTTCATCACAACTGCAGCTTATTCACAAAGTGTAGCCCGAAGACGTCAGCAGCAACAAAAAATCTGTTTGTGAGAAGGAAACATGAAAACATTTTTCTTTCTTACTTTAACGAGAGATGATCAGATTGAGTCCATTCATTCCTTTGTTTAATAGAAATATAACATCTGTGTGAAGACACAAATAAATCAGGATATATTGATTCAGTACAACTACAAACTTACACATCAGAGGGTTAAACTGTACTTTCATGTTTTAATATTGATATTTAGCATTAATATACTTTTAATAAATGGTTTATAACACACTGAAATGGGACTGTAATCAGCTGATTAATGGATTTGTTAACAACTCAAACCCAGAGCCCAGACAGCTCAGAACAGGAAGCTCCAAGGCTTTTGTGTGATGTGAGCATTAGTTTTTTGTTTGAACATTACAAAGTTCACTTAAAGGACACGAAACAGCAAAAAGAGATAAAAAAATAAGCAATAAAAAAAATACACACCAACCATTAATAGACTAAACACTAAACAAAAGAGTCACCTGACAACAAAAAGACAACATGAGAACAAACATTTGACAACAAGCTAAAGAACGAAAAGAATAAAAAAGAATGATTTAAAAATCTCCAATCCTGCTTCCTGTGTCGCCCGTTGATACTTCAGTTGATCTTTGTGTTTTACAACTCCCTTCAAATGTCCTTCTCAGTGTGTATCTGGGTATAAAGTAATCTATAATCTGTAATCTGTAATCTATAATCTATGATCTGTGATCTATGATCTATGATCTATAATCTATGATCTATAATTGCTGTTTGTTTCCTTGCAGGGAAGGTTCTCGTGGTTTCCATGATGGGCGTCAGTCGCTCTGCTGTCTTGGTCACATCCTATCTGATGATCTTCCAGCACATGACCATCATGGAGGCTCTAACTTCTATGAGGAAAAAACGTGCCATCAACCCAAACGAAGGGTTCCTGAAGCAGCTGAGAGAGTTCAACGAGAACCTGATGGAGGAGCGTGACGACGATGATGAAACACTCAGCCAGTGCTCAGTTATTGACGCTCGCGCTCGAGCTCGCATCTTCGGAGAGAGTGGGGACAATGATGATGACGAGGACACTGATGAAGACGAGGAGCAGAGCATGATCGAAGTGAGAGCCCACTCCATCATGATGGAGGAGGAGGAGGACGGAGAAAGCGTGATGAGCAGCGTTGCCTCTTCTGCAGCAGCTGCAGCAATGAAAAGTGGACTGGTGCAGAACTGCTGCTTGGACACCAAGGGATCTGCTGCTGTTAAAGAGGAGGTTGTTCTACCTGAGCACAGGGTTGGAGAAGATGGAGATGATGAAGACGGTCTTGACAGCATGATTCATGAATGGCAACGTCGGAATGAGAAATACCAAAGTGACGAGTGGTGGGAAGCGCAGCTGAACAGCGATGGTGAGGCCGGAGAGTCTCTGGCTGGAGGTCAGAAGATAAAGGAAGGTGCCGATGCTGATGTGGAGAGTGTCACCAGTGAGGATGTACGAGCTATGAAAGAGCGACTGAAGCGCCGTAATAGACGCCCACCCTCAGATGCGATGTCCACCTCCAGCTGCACGAGTTACTCTGATCTTTGGAAACAGCGACTGAAGGAAATCGAGGAACAAGCTGCTGCTCGGTACAGAAAGAAAGAGGATGATGAAACCAGTGAAAGCACCACTACAGAGGGAGGGAAAGGGGAAAAGAACAACATTGACGAAGAAGTGGAAAGCATCCTTTCTGATACCAGCTCCATGTACAATTTCTGCCAGAAGAACAGGGAGAAGTTGACGCCTCTGGAGCGTTGGCGCATCAAGAGGATCCAGTTTGGCTGGAATAAGAAAGATCAGGACGATGGAGGAAAAAGTTCTGTGGGAGATGGAGAGAAAGGTGATCGCGAAGGAGAAGCAAAGACACCATCCTCCCAAGACGTCAACCTGACAGCATATCAGGCGTGGAAGCTGAGGCAGCAGAAGCGTCTTGGGGAGGAAAACACGGAGGAAATATTGGAGCTGAGTCGAGGCGAGGACTCTGCAACAATCAAAAGGAGGCAAAGACGTGAGGAGATTCTGGAGCGTTCAAAGAAGACTTTAGAAGAAAGTCAGTCAATGTGTGGCTGGGAAACTGAGAGCAGCATTAGCGGAGGTACAATACCTCTCTCTGCCTTCTGGGCAGGAGCCGGGGTCTCAGGTCCACAGAGTGTCATCAATGATGACAACATGTCGATGGTTAGTGGCAGATCGACGGTCATTTCTTCAGTTTCACAAGCTCGCAGTACAAGATCCGCACAATCTGCAGTCCCACTTACTCCAGTGCCACCAGTTCCTCCCATCCTACCAGTTCCGACTATGCAGGGCCCCGGAGGTGAACCCATGGTCAATCTGGCCAGCATCCAAAACTGGATCGCCAACGTTGTCTCTGAGACAATCAAACAGAAGCAGAGTGAAATGAGCCTCCCTCCTCCATCACGTGCTGGATCTGAGCTCAGCTTTGGTGGTGCATCAAGTGTGATTTCTGGTCGAGGCGTAGAGGATGACAAAGCATCAATGTTGAGTGGCGCTTCCCACAACAGTGCTCTACCTCAGGGCTGTGGAAGAGCAACATCGGTTCTCTCAGGTGGAGGGGCACGAAGTATCTCAGGTCTCAGCGGCAGAGGCTCAGCACTGGGCTCCAACGTGGAATCCACCCTGGGATCCAAGAAAAACAAGATCACCACCACCAGCGTTCCGCTCTTCAGCCTCTTTCAGGACCAGGTCAACCTGAGCAAACTGGACGCCATGGACAAGGAGATCAAGTCTGAAATGAGAGACAAGATGGCAACCTATGAAAAGAAAAAGATCCTGGAGGAGAACAAGCGCAGCACTCTGTTCAAGAAAAAGAAACAGGTGGAGGATGAAGATGAGGAAGATGAAAGAAGGAGGAAAGAAGAGGAATTTCTTGAGGAAACGAAGAAGAAAGAGAAGCCTAAGAGGACTTACGGCCTCTCTGGATGCCTGAATCTCAATCCTGCGCTGGAGAAAGATAAGAACACAAGCATCGACGACTGGCTGAAAAGTGTCAGGCCTCCTCCAAGGAAACCAGCCTCAGGAGCAGACGCCGACTCCTCAGAGGATCCATATGATGATCTTGATGCCTCTGCTTCTGAATTCGACTTCTCAAGTCGCAGGGCATCCTATGGTGTTGGTGAAGAAGATGAAGAAACGTACAGCTCCAGATACAGATCGAGGTTACGTGAGGATCTATCACGTGAAGACACAGAATATTCCTGCAACGGGTTCACAGAGTCTCACAGCTACAGCCGAGCGGAGAGGTCATATGGAGCTTACGAGGAGAGCCGTGAAGGGACGGAGAGCTACGCCGACTACTGCACCAAGAGAAATTATGGTCACAATTCACGATATGAAGGCAGCCAGACGGAAGAAAGAAGGGGTAGGAGAGAGGAAGCCAGTGATGAGGAGGAGGATGATATTGCTGCCTTCATCACCCAAACCAGGCAGAGAATCAGAGCTCGAGCTGCTGCTGAGGCAGAAGACGACGAGGTGCTTGCAGCTTGGCGAGCGCAGCAAGAAGCAAAGTCACAAAGTCGAAATGAATCCTAGCAAACACGGACAACACCACGTTACTGCTAATTAACAGATAGCAAAAAATAAAACAAAACAAAAACATAATGTCTAAAATATCTACAATGGTCTGAAGTCCATCGAGACACTAATGTTCACGAAACACTGGAACAAGCTTAATTTGGGATTGATTATGTGTGTATTTGTGAATAATATCACATCTTTGAGGCAAATAAGAACCTTTAACTACTGCACATTAAAAGAAATGTATGAAAAATGTATATTTACATCCTGTATTATTAATAATTAGAATAAATATAAGTGGTTTGTGCTTAATGAGGGTTTTGGTTGCACCAGTGTTGAATGTAAATTAGATTAGAAAACCCATTTATTAGTGATTAATGATAATGTGAAACTCCTAATAAAAGAAAATCTAATTCTGTTTATATTGTTATTTTATAATTGCAATAAATATTCCGATAAATCACAAACTGTCTTTTTTATTTACTATAGAAACTCAGTTCTGTTCTCGTTGTTCGACTTCAACAAACAGAGACTGTAGAAAACAACTTAACACAAAATTACAACATGTGAACTTAATAAAATAAAAGCTATGTGTGCACAGAGGCTCCCATAAATTCTGACATGAACATAATATTATATAATATAAACAGCCATATTCAAAGCAAATCTACATTAAACCAATTTATTAATCTTAATAGTAGATTTATATAGTTTAACATTAAAACATTTTGAATTTAATTTTACAAAACATCTATTTAAAAACACTGTGTCCAATGTTTTTACAGTGTAGGAGCATATTAATTGTTATTAGAGTTCAGTAGGACTGATATTAAACCTCAGTGATGTTGCAGTATGGAGTAATATCTACAGCATGTGACATTATAAGCTGATGAGGGAGGTTTATGAGTCAAGAAATGTTGCTTAAGGAGACATTTTGATTGATTTTCCCTTGTTTTCAGCTTCAGTTTTGTGAAAAACAGTTGAAGGTTCAGTGAATCTGTCTCATTTAATCTGGAGAATATCAAGTTAAAATGTTTTTTTCTCCTTGCATAACAAACCAGTTGGAGCATTTCCTGGAACCTGATTCTTGTTTCTGTTCATTTGTTTTGACTTGGAGATTTTGAAAGCCTTGAATTATATTATAGACGGGGTTTGTTTTTAGAAATAACTGTGAATGTGTGCTGCTACTTACTGAGATTAAATCTCTGTCAACTGTATTTGTCATGTTTTAGCACCACCTGGTGTACGTAGGTCAAAGCTTTAACATCTTTAATTTGACATATTTTACAGTAATCCTGAAGGATATTTTTAAAATATGAAAATGTATTATGTGGATTTTTATTATGAATTTAGTGTAATATCTATGTTCATTCACAGTTATTATCAATCATGTCTTAGAACCCCTAAAATGTAAAAGCTTGTGTAATTTAGTTCTTAGCTTAATTTAAACCTTTAAATATTGTTCACTGGTTTTATGTTTATATGTGTGAGTTTTATAATTTTAATGCATTTTTAGTTTTTTTTTTTAATGAATATTTGAGGAGAAGTGAAAAACTCAACTTATTGTGATTTGTATTTGCACCATAGTGGGATAAATTACTGTGGAGTGGACGTGTGATGTAGAAAGAAGGAAACAATGAGGTTGGACATGTTGAAACAGAGAAAGTAAAAGGAGGAAAACTGTCAAAAAAGTACAAAGAGTCAAAAACACTGAGGGGGAGATAGAACGGGGACGTGGCAACATGTAGAGAAAGAAACAGGCTGAAAAAAGTGGATGTGACTTTATGGAGGGTGAGCGGAAGAGCTAAGAAAAGCAAAGAGATCAATGTGGACAAGTATGAAGAAGAAAGAGAAAATTGGAAGAAATTCAAAGAGTTTGAGGACGCCTTTCTGAGCAGTACTTCGACCCAAACGGCTGCTTCAGTCTCCCTTCTGTTGACACTTGTCCTAAGATCTGAAAGATCTCACACAGGGTTTGGAGGAACAAGTGATTTAAAAAACTCGTCCAGGCTAAACAGCAGAAGCTGACGACTACTAACAGGTAACCAACGCACTGCTAATATACCACTGCTATTCTGTTACTTCATTTTCATCTTTATTTTACAGTGCAATCATAATACACTATAAAAATACAAGTGGTTCAAAGTAACCAAGTGCATTTACTCACTATATGTGTGTGTAATTGTTTAGAAATACAGAATAAAAAAGTGAACTGTTTATGAGCTGTTCTGGTGGAAAAAAAAATATAAGTAATGTTTGCTAAATTTAAAAAAAGTTAGAGAAATTTAAGAAATGAAGATAATTCAACATTGTTTTTTATTAGTTCTGAATTCAATTAGACAAACTAATTACAGCAAGTTAACAAGAAAAGATTAGTTAATGTAATTACATCGAGGTTGGGATTTACAGTGTAAACTAACTTACAATCTGTAATTTCTGTCAATTTTCTTCAGTTGCAAAGAGCAAAACAAACCAAAATCAGATGTTCTGTAAAAAGAGAAAATCACTTAGATAGGTGATTATTTTACCCACTCTGACTTGGTTATAAAGACATCTAGTTGTTTTGAGACTGCTTGAAGTTCACCTACTTTTAGAGTTTGCAGTGTAAAGATTATATAACAGCAGCTATAATTGGCTGGAACACAATTACTCAAAGTGAAGAATCAGGCCAGAGAATTGATTCATTCATTAAAATCTTATTATAATTCCACAAAGTGACACTTGCTCAAGATAAAAGCATTTACTTAAAAGACGTTGTTTTCACTTTCAGACATACAGGCATCTGTTTCAGGATGGAGGACCAAGTGACACTGATGTATGCAGGTTCTCGGTCCCTGAAGGGGCCTCGACAAGGAAACACGGAGCTAAGTCTGAGCCAGAACTCATCTGATGATGATGATGGAAAACCAAAAGAAAATTCTGTAGTGGAAGTGAAAGTGGACGAAAAAAACAAAGGTCAAAACTCTAGAGCTGAACAGTGATGTGGATGCAGAAGATGATAACAAGAATGACAACCTACAGGAGAATCCGGAAAGGAAACACCAGACAGAGGATTGATGAGTTTGAAAATACACTTTTTAGAAAATATATAAAGCACCAAAAGATCCTGAATGGTAATAAAGGCAAGTGCTACACAAGACTTTATGTCATTTAATAATATATTTACCGGTGGCATTATATTATATATAAATAATAGGAAGACAATGCAATAAAAAAGCATTGTAACTTGATATCTCTAAAAATCCTACGATGTAGAAATGTTTTTATGTATTGATCAAAAGAAAATGATTAAAGTGATAAATATATAGTTGACTTTTACAGTCTGGTAATCACCACTGTATTATATGTATGGTTCGCTCTAATGACATTAAAGAGTGTACAAGGCTTCATACTCGATTTTGTTTGTGTATTTGTAAAATGTAAAAAAAAAAACACTGCCAAATAAAATCATACATAAAGTATATATATTATTAATTTATTATAATTTACCTTATATTATTATCTGTATTGGCATTTAATGTCATGGCAAATAACTTGGAGATATATTTTTATTACAAACAACAAAACATCTGGTGAAGGACATGTTTTTATTTTAAGAACATGTTTGATACATAAGAGAAGGGTTATTAAACTAAAACATCCATTGCATAACTATCGTATGGAAAAAGATTAAACAAAGTAAGCATTATTATACATATTATTTACAATCAATCTAGCCACAGGGGTTGCAAGCCAGGGACTTCTGTGCTGGTCCCTAGCCCGGATAAATAGAGAGGGTTGCGTCAGGAAGGGCATCCGGCGTAAAAATTGCCAAAATAACCATGCGAATCATCCACAAGACTTTCATACCGGATCGGTCGAGGCCCGGGTTAACAACGACCGCCACCGATGTTGTTAACCTACAGGGTGCCGGTGGAGATTTGACTACTGTTGGTCGAAGAAAGAGGGGAGGCAGAAGGGTTCGTGGTCAGAGAGAGAAGGGAAAAGGCAGGAACATAGATTTGAGAATAGGGACTCTTAACGTGGGCACAATGACAGGGAAAGGCAGAGAGCTGGCAGACATGATGGAGAGAAGGAAGGTAGATGTTCTGTGTGTGCAGGAGACAAGGTGGAAGGGCAGCAAGGCACGTAGTATCGGAGGAGGATACAAACTGTTCTACCATGGTGTTGATAGGAAGAGAAACGGGGTAGGAGTGATCCTGAAGGGGGAGTTTGTGAACAATGTTCTAGAGGTGAAAAGAGTCTCAGACAGGGTGATGAGCATAAAGCTAGAAATTGAAGGGGTGATGGTGAATGTAGTCAGTGGGTATGCGCCACAGGTTGGCTGTGAGTTAGAAGAGAAGGAGAGATTCTGGAGTGAGTTTGATGAGGTCATAGAGAGTATCCCCAGAGGAGAGAGAGTTGTTGTTGGAGCAGACTTCAATGGGCATGTTGGTGAGGGCAACAGAGGTGATGAGGAGGTGATGGGCAGGTTTGGTGTGAAGGAAAGGAATCTGGAAGGACAGATGGTGGTGGACTTTGCTAAGAGGATGGAAATGGCTGTAGTCAACACCTACTTCCAGAAGCGAGAGGAACATAGAGTGACATACAGAAGTGGAGGTAGGAGTACACAGGTGGACTACATCCTATGTAGACGAGGTCATTTGAGAGAGGTTAGTGACTGCAAAGTGGTGGTAGGAGAGAGTGTAGCCAGACAGCACCGCATGGTGGTGGAGCTGCATTGTGTCTTTGTAGATTTAGAGAAGGCGTATGACAGGGTACCGAGGGAGGAGCTGTGGTTCTGTATGAGGTTGTCGGGAGTAGCAGAGAAGTACGTCAGAGTAGTTCAGGACATGTATGAGAGAAGTATGACGGTGGTGAGATGTGCTGTAGGTCAGACAGAGGAGTTCAAGGTGGAGGCAGGTTGGAGCGGGTGGAGGAAAGTGTCAGGAGTGTTGTGTGACAGAAGAGTGTCAGCAAGACTCAAAGGAAAGGTGTACAAGACAGTGGTGAGACCAGCTCTGCTCTATGGGTTAGAGACGGTAGCAGTGAGAAAGAGACAAGAGGCTGAGATGGAGGTAGCAGAGATGAAGATGTTGAGGTTCTCCTTAGGAGTGACCAGGTTAGACAGAATAAGGAACGAGTACATCAGAGGGACGGCTCACGTTGTCTGTGTTAGCAACAAAGTCAGAGAGGCCAGACTGAGATGGTTCGGACATGTTCAGAGGAGGGATAGTGAGTATATTGGTAGAAGGATGTTGGAGATGGAGCTGCCAGGCAGGAGGACAAGAGGACGACCAAAGAGGAGATATATGGATGTCTTAACAGAGGACATGAGGTTGGCTAGTGTTAGGGTAGAAGATGTTGGGAAAAGAGAAAAAGAAGAAGAAGATACATATTATTTACATTTACATTTAGTCATTTAGCAGAAGCTTTTATCCAAAGCGACTTACAAGTGAGGAACAAGGCAAGCAAACAAAATCTAAGTCAAGGAGAAACAACATCAAAGCAAAGTGCTGTTAAAAAGTGTTTTTGTTTCTGTATATTATACAGTACAGCAAATAAAAATGTAAAATAAATAAAGACATAAATAAATGCAAAGCATAAAGCACCATTTTTTAATAAGTGTAATCAAATCAAACTACATTAATGTGTGGTGTCTCTTTAAGAGATTCCGCGTAAGGACTTCAACGCCCACAATTCTTTGCTCCTGTCAGTGACGTCACTCAGAGCCCGGACCCGGCGTAGCTGTGTCAGAAGTGGTGTGCGTTAGCCTCAGCTAGCCTCAGCTAGCCTCAGCTAGCCTCAGGTAGCGACATTTCGTCGACGACAGTGATATTTGTATGGACTTTATCAAAGGTAAGTTTATTGCCCAAGTGATATTTACTAAAGTAGCAATTATTGAACATCTGAATGTGAAAGGACAGCTTTACTATTGTTGTTTACATTAGCGAGGTAGCTAGGCGATTAGCAAGATGGCTCCGACTAGTTACTGCGAAACAATAACAAAGAATGAACCACAGCGTTAAAGTGACAAACGTGTGTGTAATAATGATTCAAATTACATTATCAATGGAAATATAGTTAGTGTGTGATCTGTTTAATCTAAGAAAGTGTTTAGTCAAAGTGATTTGATGCGGGTGTCGGTGTATATCCTCAGTTTTAGGCAGCGTTTGGTGGTGATGACACCCTCGCTGTTACTGTCCGTTGGAGGAAGAGGAAGAGGAAGGAGGTGATGATGATGATGATGATGATGATGATGATGACATGTAGTTAGCTGCCTGGCTGCCTGACGGACGGACCGACCAGAGCCCGCTGTTTGTGAGCAGTCTCCCCACAACCTGATCAGGATCTCGGCCGATGAGACGTGAAGATGCCGCGGAGGAAACAATCCAACCCTCAGCCGGTGAAGTGTGAGTTTTCCTGCAGCTGTTTGAGTCTGTATCTGATCTTTAAAGCTGCCGATTACAAATCTTACACCACTGTCACAGCTTGAAGAAGTGGGTCTGTGTTGCTCTGTCTGTGCTTGAATGAACCCTTTTCTTGAGTTTAGACCAGTTTTTAACTAAAGCTGTGCTCAGGAAACAGCCATGTGAAAAGTTGCCTAACTGGTCTAACATATTGACTCTGCAGGCTTGGTCCCTTCCTCATTATCTGTCAGAGAGGAAGACTGCTGGAGCCATGTTGTCCTTCACGTATTTTGTGTGTTATCTCATCCTGAATGTTTTGGCTCACTTGGACTTTCCACTTCCTCACTTCCTCCCCCCTCTACCTGACCTCCCCCCAAGCCTTCCTGTCCTTCTTCCTTTCTTTTATTGCTTTTCTGTTTCTCTCATTCCCGTACTCTTTACATGTGAGCCCCCATTTTGTGTGTTTGCTCAGGGTTCATCTGGTGTTTCAGCTCTGCTCTAAATCACCTGTTCAACACTCACAACCGTCCATCTGCAAATCTGGATTTCAGTCTCCTCAAAAAGGATTAAATGTAATATAAGTTTTAAATGTTCTTTAATGAAATCATAAATGTTTCTTCTAGTTTCAGTGGAAGTGGTACACCAATGGTTTACTGAGTACCATGTAAAAATACTCTATTATAAGTCCTGCATTCAGACAGTAGAAGTGCATAGTACATAAAATATAGTACATAAATAATTAAGGTACACAAGCTCTATATGAAGAAAATATGGAGCTTGTTGTTAATAGATTATTTTATATGACAAATACTAATATCATCATTTATGCATCATTTAAGCAAAAATCACTTTGCTGTTGTAGCTGCTCAAGGTGGGGCCTGATCACTGGGGGAAACAAGACAAATCTGCTGAGTTGTGAGCTGATGATGATGTTGAGATGAGGTTTTAGAAGAAAAACAAAAGTTCTGATGCATAAATGTTTTGTAATTTGTGGTTTTATTCTTTCTCTGGATTTGTTTATGACAGTTTTCATAATTTTACCAAACGGTTATTTAAATAAAAAACTTTTTAAAAAACTTAAAAAATCAGTCACCCTGTTTATATGCACCTCAGTGACCTGCTGTAAGCTGATTCTTACCTGTCATGTAAACAGAAACCCGATGGCTGTATTCAGGGCAGATGACTAGAGAAACCTGATATGTCAAAGGAGATTCTCCTGGAGAAAGCTGAATTCTCACATGTTTTCACTGCTGGATTTCTTATTGTCTTTTACAACAGCACAACAACTGTAGTTGAGGAAAGTAGTAGAGTGGAGCAGGTGAATGGAAGAAGAGACTACATCGAATCTGTGAGCTGTGCTTTCACAATAAATAGAGGAGAAATCTGATAACTGATCTGCACGTGTACGTGGATTTACAGTAATCAGGTTACCGCAGTTCAGGTAAACACACAGACTGTCCACTGGAAACAGCATGAATCCTCAGTTAAACTAGAATAATAGTGAAAAGGGATCAATATCTGAAACTGAGACCACAATACAAACATCTGTGATCTATGGACATTTCTGGGAGTCTGCTGCTTATTCAAAGCTCCTCTCTGATGGACGGAAATTACATACAGTGTCCTGGAAAAGTGATATGTTCTATGTTCTTGTTGTCAGAGGGTTTATCACTGTACTCCCTATAACACTGCGTCTAATAGTTGCTGTAGCATGAGCTGTGTATTCTCAGCGTCTGAGTGTAGGACATCCATTTCTGCTGAGCTCCTGTTATGTTATTAATGCAACACAGCCCATTTTTCATTTGACAGTTATCTCTATCATATGTAAACAAATTATTATTCTATATAAAGTTAAGGGCAGCTGTATATTTTGTATTAAAACCTGAATCTGAATTTGGAGAATCGGGACACTGAGCTCCCGGACAGCGAGTTTTTAGAAAAGTTAATTCACTGTTGTGCTCAAAACATAAAAAAAAAAACTTTTGGAGTGTTTAAACATGTCGTGTATCACCAGTGCCGTGCTCTTCATTCACGTTCCTTCCTTTTCCTCCAACTCTTCCTCCTCTGCACTTATCTCATCCTCACTGGTTTCCTCTCTCTGCCCCTGTTTTTGCTTCATTTACATTTTCGCTTCCTCTCCACCTCTGTGGATCTTGTCCATCTTCATTTACATACCTATTAATCAGTCTTTTTTTTAAATGGGAGTGTGCTTATCTGGTGTAAAGACATGTTTTATACAGGTAATGATGTTTAAAGTGAAAAACTGTTTGTGTTTTTCTGTGTCCAGTGGAGTACGGGGATGGGACCGTCGTGGGGGAGCCGGGCTGCCTGGTTTTGGAGAGCGACTTCCTGCTGAGCGGAGAGCTGGAGTTCGGAGACTCTGAGATAATGGGGCTGGATAGAGAGGCCGGTCAGTAACACACCAGGTTCAAGGACTGTCTGTTCAGACCATCAAAATAAAAGACTGTTTATTGGTTTATATAATATTATATTATATTATAAAAAATATTACTTTCTGTCTTTTTGTACGAGTTCATGTAATCACTACTAAATACACAGTAAACACCTGACTTGTAAGAAATATTATTATTATTGTGACTTTAAGCTAAATTCATTTGAGTTGTTTCATAAACTGAAGGTGGAAACGAGGGCTGCACAGTGTTCTGCATACAATATTTCATCAGATATGAAATCCCGTTCTAATCAGTTTTTTTAGTCAATTTTAGCTGCCTCTATTTTTTATTATTATCAGTATTATTGCTGGTTTTCTTAATGATACTAGCAACAAATGAAACAGATTGTTGTGGTTTTTAGTTAATTGAAACCGGTCATTTCAATTTTCTGAACACTACAATAGGTCGGAGCCTCTTGCAAAGATAAGATAACAAATAAGATATGTAATCTGTGTCGTTCTTCAGGTGTGACAGTCTTCTCTCTGAGCGTGGAGGACGACCCCTCAGCACCAACAGACTCCACGTTCCCGGCGTTCCTCTCCTGTAAAGGATGTGGTCAGCTTCTCGGAGACACACCTCTGGGTGCAGGCTTGGATCTTGGTAACTGTTATAACATTTTAAGTTTCTTTGTAAATTGTAGGACAGGAAATCACTGTATTTACACTGAATGTTGATTTTAAACACTTTATGGAGGTTCTTCACAAGTGGACGTCACTTACTCAGCGTTGCACACTACGTATATATGAGGTGTAGTATGACGTAGGCGTAGCTGCACGACAGGAACTGGTAAGGCTTCTCGGCTTCTCGCCCAGGCAGCAGAAAAACCATCTCAGCACCAGCTGAGAAAGTTTCGATTTGTTCATAACCACATGCATCTACACACCTGTTCTTTATGTCCTTGATGCTGTTTTCTCTGAAGAAATCCTTTGTACTTGTCAGGCTGTTAATTTGGTCTTAGTTAACTATACGGTTTCTTCTTCTGTGTAGTCGGGTCTTTTTTCCACTGTGAAAGATTCAAACCCTCAAATATTTGAATGGCTGAAGTTTTTTGGTATTGTTGAGATCTTTAAAGTTTTCTGATTCCTCACTTAGTGAGAGGTTAATGACTCCAACACCTTGTGGAATCACACTTAGTTTCACTTTTACCTTTCTCTCCCCAGGTGTGGGTCTGGACCTGGGAGCAGAACTTTATTGTCTAACCTGTGAGGAAAGCCTCCAGTGTGCAGCCTCGCTTGACTCTGCTCAGGTAGAGGGCTCGAACTTGTCCGACAGATCCATCAGCAGCGGCTCCGACAGGAAGAGGAGAAGTGTAGGTAAGGCAGGTGGAGCTGGCGACACTTCTCCTAAACTCTACTCCTGCTCGCTGTGCGCCTTCACCTCGCGCTACTCCAACCACTTGAAGCGCCACATGAGGATCCATGACGGCCAGAAGCCATACCGCTGCCCCGTCTGCCCGTACGCCTCGGCCCAGCTGGTCAACCTGCAGCGCCACGCCCGCACACACACTGGGGAGAAGCCTTACTGCTGCCACCAGTGCAGCTACGCCTGCAGCTCCCTGGGCAACCTGCGGAGACACCAACGCATGCACGTGGGGGAGAGGCCGCAGAGGAGGGAGAAGGAGAAAAGGCGAGGAAGACGGAAAAAGACAGACGGAGAAACCGAAGAAGGTAATGAACCTTAAATCATCTGAGGATGTTGGATAAGAAATGATTTAACTTAATTAAAAGTGGTAGTAAAGCTTTTACAGCAAACTTTTTTCAGTCCCACATTTTGGACACTTTCATTTTCTCTGGTCTGTCTCGTCTCTTCGCTCTTTGCTAGTTTCTCTTCTCTGTCTCTGGTACAAGCCGTCCCACCAAACACTCAAACACACGTTCTTCAGCAAAAATCATCTCTGCAACATGGAAGTGAAGCTTCAATCCATTACTTTTAGTGATAAGGTATAATAAAAAAACTCTCCCATAAGAATAGATCAGGGACATCTAATCCTGGTCCTTGAGAGCCACTGGGTTCCTCACAATCTATACTAAACATAAAGGTGACTTCTGCTTTGATCTGACCAAACTGAATTGTATATTTCAT